>NC_051077.1:15941832-16241832 GCF_004664715.2 Peromyscus leucopus
CATCACCCTCATAATTGTTTCCCTTTCATTAAAACCCATACTCTGACGTAAGGTACTAAAGTTACTACGGCGGGGCAAAGGCCCTGAAGGTTTGAGGTTTGTTGTTTTGTTTATTTTTATTTTGTTGTTTTGTCTTGCTTTGACCAGTTTACAAAGCGTTCCCAGGAAACGTCCTAGAACTGCAGGTGAGCTGGACTCTTCAAAGCTAGCCTTTCTCACTCGTTCATCTCAAATCGTGAACACATGTGCTGAGCACTTTTTCTCACGACTCCTACAGAGGTTGTGAAAAACAAGCACCCTGAAAGCAACTATAGGCAGTGAGGAGATGAAGAGAGGAGAAAGCGGGGGTGGGGTGGGGGGGGCAGAAATCACCTATTCGTGACAGCAGATTCCTCAGCTTTTATCTTCAAGAGGTTCTAAAACAGGAATGTGGCTCAGAATTTCTTGGGCAGCATGGTTAATTCTACATTCCTGGATACCTCCAGTAAAAGTTCTGTTCAGTGTCTGTGAACTAGGGATAGGAATCCCTTCTTCTTTTACTTACAAGGTGTCCCTGGCACTAACATTTGAAACTTGTGTTGTTCTTAAGAAAATATTCAAAGGAACCCTTCATATAAGAGGGACTTGAGCTTCTGACAAATACAGGGAAGGTTTCTAAAATGGAATTTGGATGCTGGTCAAGTTTAATGCCCAGTGTTAAGGCCTTTCAGGCTGCTAATGTTAACACCATTCCATTGTAGCCGATTTCTCCTTACATCTCCAGTTTGTAAGCAGCATCCATTCCTAAGCAGCGATGCCAGGCTGGAGGTTGATTAGCAATGACTGGAAATAAGGCTGCAGCTCATCAAGCCATTGTATTCCATTAGTCGGGAGGCACAGATTGAGAACACTGGATTAAAACAGCCCCCATGTACAATTCACGAGGGACCAAAGTGCATCTCTACCTTCCAAGGGTTTAAAGATTTGGGTCACCCACATGGTATTATCTAAAATAGGATCATGGGGAATGTGGTGGGAGGTGAATGAGAGGCACACTGGAGTGAGTCTCTGAGCTTGTTGAAATGGAGCAACACCACACTGAGAGAGATTAAACTGTTTGCATATGTTAAACGGCTTTAGTTTACACACACATTCGTAGGGTGTTTACCAATTAATATACTAAAGGAAGCACAAATCATGTGCAAATCACCAGTTCCTAGACACGATTTAAGGCTCATCTTTCATGCAGTGTTGGGCTTTTTAGAAGTGAAATGATGCCTCGCTGTGAAGGAGTGAGGGGAGAGGGAGAGGAGCGGATCTATGCATCATGCTGCTGTGACAGTTTTTAATATCTAGTAAGTTGTTTATTCATTTACATTTTGAATGGGGAAACAGCTTTCTCTGGAGGAAATGTGAATCTTATTTCATTTTAGTCATCGAAGACCTAGGGAGAAATCAGGCCCAGTGTCTTCTGTGCTTAGATGCAGGGATGCTGCTGGGTAGAGGGACAAGACAAAGCCAATGTCACATGTCAACTTTGAGGCAAAATTGGGAAGGGGAATCTACTACCTTATTAGTGCTGATTGTGTGTGTGTGTGTGTGTGTGTGTGTGTGTGTGTGTGTGTGAATGTGAGTGTGTGTGTGTGTGTGTGCATGTGTATATGTATGTGAATGTGAGTGTGTGTGTGTATGTGAATGTGAGGGTATGTGTGTGTGCATGTGTGTATGTATGTAAATGTGAGTGTGTATGTGTGTGTGTGTATGTTTGTATGCAATATTGGTATTGAGCATGGGGCAGTGGTGGTAGGGAGTTGTTCTATGGAGCGTATTTTTCAAGCCTGGAATTTTTTTGTTAAGAAGCTTTAGTGATTAGATACCAGGGATTCATGTATGCCAGGCAAGTGTTGGATGTCTGAAGTAGACACTTCATCCCCGAAGTTGGGGCTGTAAGCAAACTCGGGCATGAGCGTTGTTACACCAGAGGAAGCTTTGAGAAAATAGAATATTAGGGTTTGCACAGTGGTCAAGTAGAAGCTTGAGTTATTACTGCTATAGCTCAAACAAATTGGTTTAAAACAAGCTTTTCTTACAGGTCTCAGTAGCAGAAATCTCACCAAGCTAAAAGGATCTCCCGGCCTTTCCCTGCTTCAGGGTGCTGGTATGTCTTGAGGCAAGGTCCCTCCTTCCATCTGTTAGCCAGCAGCATGACCTTCTCAGATCTCCCTGACTGTCATTCCTGCCTTCTTAGGACCCTTCACTGTGCTTTCCTGAGACAGTTTGCAGTATCTCTGCTTCTCAAGGTCACTAGCATTATTCATACCCAAGGAATCCCTTGGCATAAGGGAAGAACATGCCCTAGTCTTGGGAGCAGCATGAGGCATCTTCAGGGAGCTATTCTGTTATTGTGGAATAATATTTTGTATGTTGGCACCCTCTGCTCCTGCTCTTTGTCCTGCCATTATCTCTCAGTTATGGCACAACTAATCCAGGTGCTGCTCATTATCAGGGTTTTAATGCTGCAGTTGGTGGAGGCTCTACGCCATTATCCAGACAGGTACTTGTGACTGCACATAACCTTACGGGACCTGGGAGAGTCTGGTGGTTTAGTTTAAAGACTACACCCAGGAGGGTAGGAGGTGGATGGTTCATGTCTTCCAAGGACTGGGTGGATCATCTTTGCAGCATGAAGGTAGCCTTACTGAGGGCTGGTGTCTTCTCTTGGCATTTTTATTAGCCTATAACTACATGAAATGGAAAGGATGATATATATTAAATATCTTAATAGGACAGGTTATTTCTACTTCCAGCACGGGCAATAAAAGAGATAGCCATACAAATAAAAATAATTACAGTATGTGGTGCCTTGCTCACAATGTGCAATCAAACCCATGAACCAGTGACTTTCCCCTTATTGAGTTAAGGTATGCTTTCCACTTTGCTCTATTAACGGCATTCAAGACCATTGTTATCTTGTCAATGGCATCTTTAATTAAAGACTCCCCTGGACCACTCTAATCACTTCCCATTGTGAGCTCACTTGGGCTTCAAATGCACTTTGATTAAAATGACGGCAATTTGTACTGAGGTGTGCTTGTAGAGTGAGGGGGTGTGAGGTAGAAAAGAAAACAGGGTTGGGTTTTGGGGGGGGAGTTTTTTCTGAAAAGGAACAAGTCTTAAAATGACAATTGATGTATGAATTTTTTCTCTTTTTCACCTTTTTTTCTGTATTTCGTTTTGGCATTATATTCCAACATAAATGACTTCGTAAAAAAAAAAATTCATCCTGATTTTACTGGGGGAAAGAGTATATATAATCTTCCACTAAAGGTGCATTAACCCCTCTAGTCCATTAAGATACTATTTGATAAATTGCTCCTTTTATTACAACACATGGCAAGGTAGCCTGAAAGAATGAATGTAGCTCCCAAATGGCAGCAATTTACTCCCCCGGCACTGGCAGGATCCTGTTCTGTGGTGTTACTTAGGAATCACCTTTCCTCAGTAGTTCCCTAGCCTCATCACAGTGTTAATTAACACCAATCTCTCAGAAGGGATAGGAACATGTCTCCCATTTGATGCATCCAGTAAAACTGTTCTGAAACTCACCTAAGGAACACAGTGAATTCAAATCCTGGATTGAGCCCCGAGCAAAGAGGAACAAGAACAGCTACTCATTTTCATTCACCACTAGCAAGCAAAGAAAGCCTGGGTGTGGATGGGGATACAGCATGTTCAAGATTACCTAAGCCCCATGTCCTGCTGGAGTAGTCACTTATCTCCTAACCCGTGGGTCAGCCCACCAGGTTCCCACGGTTTGGAATCATACAGTAGACTTTGGAGGTATAAAGGACAGACCTGAGAATCACTAGAAACGGTGGCAAACTCAAAAGCATTGGAGGGAATTTGTTTAATTTTTATAGGGGTCTTGAGAATGAACCACTCATCTTTTCACTGTAATTGAAGTGAAAAAAAATTGACTTGGTTTTCAGCCCAGAAGTGTGGGGGCATCATGGGGACAGCTAAAGCAACCAGGGAACATCTGTTGTTTATGCAATAAAAAAATCAGGGCTGTAGGTGGAGGTGGTGGTTTTAGTCAGTTAGGTTCTTACTGTGCAAGCATAAGGCCTTGAGATCAGAGCCACAATACCCATGTTAAAACAACTAGGTATAATGGGACGAACCTCTAACCTCAAAGCTAAGGAGTTAGAGACAGGGGGATGCCAGGACCTTACAGGCCAGCCAGTCTAGCAGAATTAGTGAGCTCCATGTTCATTGAGAGATACTGTTTCAACAGAGCAAGGTAGTGAGCAATTGAGAAAGACACTAGGCATCGATGTCTGGTCTCCACATGCAGGACAGCTATGTGTACATATACACACATTCACAGGGACATGTATACATATGAACTCAACATGTATGTAAATCAGGACTGGGTCTTCCTGGCAGTAGAGGCATGTAATCCCAGCTGCTATTGAGGCTAAGGCAAGAAGATCTACAATCAAAGTGTGCTTGGTTTATGGAATAAATTCCAGGGCAATCTGGATAATTAGTGAGATCCTATCTCAAAATGAAAAATAAAAAGAAGGCTTGAGATGTAGCTCGGTGGTAGAGCACTTCTCTAGCATGTTCTAGGCCCTAGATCTGAACTCCTATCACCGAATAATGACTGAGTATGTAAATCTATGAATAAGTAGATGGTATTTTACAGTTTTCACTGGACTTCGTATAGAGGAAGTTATTGTATTATCTTCATCCAAGTCACAAAACAGTTAACAATATGTAAACTTATATGTCTAGAGAAAATGAATGATCTGCTAAAGGTTACCTTGGCTCTCCCCAGGATTGACTGGAGCCTAAGCAGTGTGAATTTCTGTGCTCCCCCACCCCCTCAACAGTCTGCCATGTCGGTTCATTTCTGATAATTCTTTATTTTTCATGTAATGTCAATGGCTAAGTTGGCAATACAATCTTGATAAGTGCGACGTGTCATCAGTACATGTCAATTTGCTCTAGGATGACAGGTGGAGTTTTACCTAGAAAGGCAGGCTATTTCACCTTGAATGGAACAGGGATGCCCATTCTGTGCCCTATGTCCCCACCTCATGCTAGTAAGTCAGAATACTGCCATACCTTCTGGCTTGATTATGAACCAAAATTTCACTCTACGAGGTCATCACCCACCCTGCTGCCACCAGGATTATGTTGCACATTTCTACTCTCTCTCCTTTATGGATTCTCTCTCTCTCTCTCTCTCTCTCTCTCTCTCTCTCTCTCTCTCTCTCTCTCTCTTTCTCTCTCTCTCTCTCTCCCTCCCTCCTTTCATTATTTTTTCCTTGTAAGTTAAAGAGCTATATTTATTCCCTAGAAAGAAATCCAAAGTTGTTCCTAGAGCAACTGTTATCAGAAACTCTCAGGTGACCTTCAGCTGGTAAATCTCTCTCTGCTAATTAATCATCAAGTCCCAGAGTCCTGCGCAATATCTTCAACCCTTTCATGTCTTTCACTACACACACACACACACACACACACACACACACACACACCTCCTAGATTCTCTTATCCCCTCTCCCTTGACTCCAATGTGAAGATTAGTGAAGGGATCTAAAATGTTCATGATCAGAGACAAGGACACTCAATTATAGAGAGGCTATGATTTATTTGTTGTCCAAACTGGCATCATTTGGAGGGAACAAACAGGACACTACCAATAACTCCACAAGGAGGGCACTTGGATGATGCAGGCTTGCATTTTGGCAATGAAGATGAGACAGTAGATAACGCCTTTGAAAGTGACCCATACCAGGTCTCGCAAATCTGATGCCTCATCAGTCCTTACCATCAAATCAACTGGATGTAAAATTCACATTTATATCTCCCTCCCCATCTTTCCTCTGCTTTGCTTTGCTTTTAAGATGCAGGACAATAATGTCTACCTCTGTGCGTGTGTACATACACCTTGACCAGTGCAATGGTCAAGTTTGACTGTAACTTGATGGCATTTAGAAACACCTAGGTGATTGGTGAGGAACAGCTCTCCTGGGTGTGTCTGAGAGGGCATTTTCAGGGATGCTTTGACAATGAGTGCATGCACACAGGAGGCCTTGACACTTAGTGTCTGCACAGGAAGGGAGACACTGTCCATCTCCCCACAGTTTTTTACAAACGTGTATGCCCTAGCTGTTCTCCTAGGAAAGAAACAGAGAACTTACACCTTTTTACTCAACCATCTGCGGCAAGGTAGTGATGGTTTTCTTAGCTGATTTAGAATGATTTTAAAGATAAGAATCCTTAATGGGCTCAATATAGATGAGCTAGATTTAGTGGTTCTAAAACTTCTCAGCGACGATGCGGGGTGTGACCAGCTTGCCAACAGTTGTCTGTAAGCACCAGCAGTCCCTTGTGGCCCCTATTGGCAACAGCTCCTCCGGGAACACGGCAGTGGCCTGGAAAAGCTGTGGCCCACATCTCAGAGCTAGGGTTCATCTCACTTCTTGGGAATATGGGGCCTGGAAATTATCCCTCTTCCCTTGGCTTTGCCACTGTCCTGGTTACTTTTTTTGTCAAATTGACATAAGCTATAATTATCTAGGAAGAGGAATCTCAATTAAGAAAATGTCTCCATTAAATTGCCTGTAGGCAAGTCTTGATTAATGATGAATGTGGGAGGGCCTTGCTTCCTGCGGGGCAGTGCCATACCTGGGCAGGTGGTCCTGGATGGTACATGGAAAGCAAGCTGAGCAAGTCATGGGTAGCAAGCCAGTAAGCAGAGTTCCACCATGGTCTCTGCTTCAGTCCCTGCCTTTGTCCCTGCCCTGACTTCCCTCAGTGTGGGACAGTGACCTGGGAGTTGTAGGACAAAAGAAACCTTTCTTCCCCAAGTTGCTTTTGGATATGGCTTTTGTCACAGCAACAGAGAACAAACTAGAAAAGCCACCGTGCCCTATATTCCCAAAGGTTTTCTCCTGGATCCCGGTAACATGGAGCTGGTAAAGAAACTGGTATGTAATGAGAACAGCTACCAATGCCATTTCCCTATAAAGAATTTTAATTTTGTAGCCAATTCTCTTGGGTCTTTGGAGAGGGCAAAAAACCAAAACCAAAACCAAAAAACATTTTTAAGATTATGTTCCTCTAACATGTGATTTATTTTTTTCTGCCTCTCTTTAGTTGCATTCTTGATTCAACAGGAAGGCAGGAGGCAATGTGTGTGCATGGGCTGGGTGCTGGGATCGGCTGAGATGAGATGCTGTTTCTCAACAGGGTACAGGGCAGTGCAAAACCTTGGTGTTATGACTGGCTAATCTCTAAAGTCAAATGTTGGGGCAGTTGACAATAACTTTCTAATCAGCTTCTAAGCCATCAGCTCCACAAATAGAGAAGAAACAAACAACATGCCCACTGGGTCCCAACCACTTCTGTATTGCATAACTAGACCCTTCCTCTTCCACTTCCTGTCTATAGCATCATAGTCTCCTAGGTCCATAGTACTGAAGACACCTGACATTTTACAATTACTGATTGAACTGCTTTCATAACACCAATCATGGAGACGATTCTACACGTCCACAGCAGTTTGTCATGAGATATCTCTGCTTTATTTTCCCCCTATGAAGAGAGAGGGCTAGCTTCAGTTAGAAGTGAGTTCACCAAGTTTGGAAGGTGAATAGTGCTGGGTTAGCCTGGGAGTGTTTAGCCAGACTGTCTGTGCAGCAGCACCAGCAGCACCAGCATTAGTACCAGCACCAGCACCAGCAGTACCAGCACCAGAAGCAACAGCAACAGCATCAGTACCAGCACCACCAGCAGCACCAGCATCAGCACCAGCACCAGCACCAGCAGTACTAGCACCAGAAGCAACAGCAACAGCATCAGTACCAGCAGCACCAGCAGCATCCTGCCCAGCCACCTGCTGTCAGGGTCAATGAATGGCAATTGCTCTTATCCTGACTCAAGAGGGTAAGATCAGATGCAGACTGCTATATAATTCTAGTAATCTGGGATCAAGACTTCTTTATCTCTTGAGAAGCAGAGGCTTTTGAGTAATGTATTGTTTAGTCTCGTACTGGGGCGGGAGGCCCTTCTAAGACAAGGACTTCAAATATTAGTTTGACATAAACATACTTCACTACAAACACATCATGTCATAAACCTCCATTTCTGTTAATGGCCAGCTGGCCTCTCTTTTAATCTCATTGATAAAAAAATGAATATATCCATGTTTTCTTCTTATCCTTCTAAAAATAAGGTCATCCCAAAAAAGACTAAGAACATTTTTCAGCACATGCTCTATAAGGCATGATCTAGGAGAAGGTATATGCATATATATATATATTTATAAATGTATGTGTATGTGTGTGTACATAGGGTGTTGTAGTGGGTAGCCGTTCCAGCTTTGATCTGGAATTACCACCCCCACTGAGGCTGTCACGTCTACAAGGCAGAGCCAAGAGAGGACCCCTGAAGACCTGAAATCCAGATGGGCTGGCTCTCTTGGTTCCTGGACCTTGGACACTGGAGGTAGACCAAGCAGAGTTCTTCAGAGAACACCACTGGACTGTGCTAAAACACCTTTCCCAGACCCTATAACCTATCCCTTCACTTGTAAGTTACCCCACAAAATAAACCTCCCTTTTAACTATGTGGAGTTGCCTTAATATTTTAACCAATAGGGTGTGAATGCATGTGCATGTGTGTGAGTGTGTGAGTGTGTGTGTGTGTGTGCATGTATGTGTGTGTCTACTGTGAAATCAAACTCACATAAAGCTGTTGATAGTATGAGAGAAACTCATCTTGGGAAAGAAAGTTCATCTTCCCTTCTCAGAATTCCAGAGATCCTCTGCCTTCTTAGCAGTTGATGTCATTTCACACTGTGCTATTAAAACCAACATCCACTATCTATTTATCTTTCAAAAAGGTATTTCAAATGACCTAAATTCTACCTCCCCAAACTTTGTACCCATTAGGTAGACTATATCATATATATATGACTATATTCATATATATATATCATATATATATATATATATATGAAAACCTAGGAAACAAAATGGTTAAAATATCCAATCAGTGCTGTACCCAAATGCCAAAATATGTGTCCTTTTGTAAAGCCTCAGCAAGATCACTTACATTTCCGATGCTGGTCTAAGCATTTGGTCCGGGATATCCACATGACAGTGTAATTGGAAAAAGAAATGAATGTTTGCCTTTGGTTTCATTTTATTGCTTCTCAGAAGAAAGCTCCCCATAATAATTTTCTGGTCCAGCTCTTTACTCTCCAGCCATTGGTGGGGTGGGCTGCAGAGAGCTGGGTGAGGAGGAATAGTCTAATGTGACATATAATGTTCTTATTGTAGAATGGCCAGAAAGGGCCACAGCATGGAATCCTTTTACTTGAATACCTGAATTTAACTTTTATAAAATGGTTAGAAATTGGTTAATCTGTAAAGGATGAAATCCCCTACCAAGGATAGCTGAGAAAACATAAAACAAAACCAAACAACAAAAACCTCAACCCAAGTGTTTTGAATGACAATGTAGATGCTGAGGCGAGTTTATTTGAGTCAGCAGGGGCATGTAGGCCAGATGATGTATAGCCCCCATCCAGAAATCAGTGGTTTCTCATCTGCAAGTCTCCTCTGCAGGCCCTATATGGCTACCACTCACTTTCTAGGGACCACTCTAGTCCCCATGCCTGAGGCCATTCTGTCCTGGTTGTGAATGGGGCACTGCATGAAACTCGTTCGCCCATCTGCAGTAAGGCTGCAGTGCAGTTAGAAGAAAGACAATGCCGAATCGGCGTCGTGAGACCGGAGTGACTTTAACCGGGGACAGACCTTTAGGTCTAGCCACTCTTTAAGATCCCCCCAACCACACACACACAGACCCCTGGATGTACAGCCATCAGGAAATTTCCCTAGAGAGAAAGATAGCACTAAGGCCCCTTTCTCATCTGTTCAGACAGAATTCTATTTTCACTATTTCTATGACTCTTTTTACTGCATTGGTCCATGGTGAACACCTTAACCCGAAAACCCCAAATCAGAAATGCTCCAACCCTAAAACTGTTTGAGAGCTGTGGTGGTTTAAATGAGAATGGCTCCCACCGACATGTGTTTGAATACAGGCTCCCCAGTTGATGGAACTGTTGGGGAAGGATTAGGAGGCGTGCCCTTGGTGGAAAAGGTTTATCACCTTGTATCCTCAGGCAATAGGGGCAGCAGAGGCATAAGGCTTAGGGGCCTCAAGATCCTCCTCCTCTCCTCAGTGCTCTTTCTGTCTTAGCCTGCAGTTGAATACGTGAGCTCGGAGCTGTTGCTGTAGCCTGCTGTCACCTGCTGCCTATCAGACACATAGGCACATGAGCCACACGTATAAGTACCAATACACATATGAACACAGTACACACACACACACACATACACACACACACACACACACACACACACACACACACACACTTACCAAAGCATGAAAGTAGAGCCCTCTGAGATTCCTTTAACAGAAGGGCCATTTTGGATCTTTAACTCCCTATACATATCCATAGAAACCGGGCAGAAAGCTCAGATTAATCACATCTAAGTTCTACACTGGGGTTGGCACTTGAAAGGGGATAATAGAGATACACGGTAAAGAGGAAGGCCTGGTAAGTATGGATCTAAATATAGCATAATGATGTTTGTAAGATCCTGTTGTATTCTGTGTGGGGAAGTTGTAAGTATCCACAAATCCAATTCTTACACCCCCCAAACAGAAGGGATGGGATAAAACGAAATGGGGCAGTCCATTCCTGCTCTGCGTTGGATTTAGAGGCAGGTTTCTGCTGACAGATGGATGGAATAAAATGAAAATGGGTTTTCAAGTGATATGACACAGGAAGATGCTACAATGGCCAGAAGATTAAAAGCTAAAGAACACAGACCTAAAGCAGCTTCTTGGCTTAGACAGAAAAATTCATCCCAGCTTAACAAACAAACAAACAAAAAGGCAGGCGGGGGGGGGGAGGCATTTTCCATTTTTAGCATCTTGCAAACACTTTGTTGTCACTCAAAGAGGAGTGAGGATTGCCAAAGCAGTAGAATAGGCAGTGGCCCAGTGTGACCCCTCCATCAGGACACAGGACATATTGGCAGATTACAATAGGGAACATGTACTTTTTGCCATTCTATATTTCTGCAGTAAAATAGGTAGGAAAACACAGCTTGCAGATGTAAAGTCTTAGAGAAACAATTCCTATCTGTATCCACTACCCTAGAGAGCAGGGAGAAGCACATAGTCTAGATACACATGGGCAAGTCCAATTGGTTAGCATGGTACTTCAAAAGCAAAAGGTGGCCCATGCAGTGACTTTATCAGGCCAACCTGTCTTTCAAGGTTAGTAGACTCTGTCAGTTCCTAGGCAGTATTCCCTCTTGTATTAAAATTGCAAGGTACCCAATGTAATCATTCCCCTCCAATATTTTGAGCCTTTAAGTCCTCATATACTTGATGCCTGCTGGCACATTTCTTTTTCTGACCTCTTAAGAAGGGGAAGCTTCCAGAAAGAGATGCGGATGGAGGTGAGCTGTAAATTAGTTGTCTTGGAAAAATGTGAAGTAGCCCTAGGCAGGCTCTCATATAATGAGGTGGCAGACATTGGGGATGGGTTTGAATGGAAGAAGCTGAACACAGACGCAGAAGATCAATTACAATGAAGGGAAAATTTGGGGAAGTCAGTGTTGGCAAAAGGCCAGGACTCAGGGAAGATTGACGGGTTCTACCTTATTCAGCAAGCACTCTGTATCCTCTGCTTCTACATTTATAGACAATAAACCTCAGATCAAAAATATCCCATCTGGACTGAATATGGGTAGAGTTTTAATCTCAGCACAATATGGTGTCAGAAATTATCAGTAATCTATAGATGACAGAAAGCATGATGTGGGATGTGCATAGGTTAAATGCACACACCGTGACACTTCATATAAAGTGCTCAAGCACCTTGGGATTTTAGTGTCCTTGTAGGGTCCTGGAAGCAATCTTCTGTGGATGCTGAGGGATAACTGCACTTGGCTTTTGGGGGATTATGAGTTTAAAAACATACATGTAACAGACAGGGACCTCAATCTCACATAGGTATCCATTTTTAAAATCGAGGGATTAAAAAAGAGGTTACATCTAAGTAACTAACATACATAAGATTGAGTGGAAGCTCTTTAAAGCTCTTGCTGTTCCTTGTGCTGGGGATGCAGCTCATTGGTTCAGCACTTGCCTAGCATTCCTGAGTACCTGGTTTAATGCCTGATGTTGCATGCCAAAACAAAGCTAACCTCTCTGAGTCTGTTTCCAACATCTGCCAGCTGCAGTTCCTTAAGCCATGAGTACCTTCACAAGGGTGTCGGTAAGGGACTGATTCCTACACAACTGAAGATGTGTTATAAGTGTCCATCATAGCATAGCTACATATAAGTCCCCTGAGAGACTTACCAATTACCAGCTAGCAGACAATTGTCTTGCATTCTTCTTAAGCCCTACAGAACAGCTAGTTAGAACCACTGGGTACCCATAAACCCTTCTGTATAAATCACTATAAAAAATCTGTTTCAACCATCTGTTTCTCTGGCTCTTTTTCTTTCCAGTGTTTTTCTTTCATGTATTCCATCCTAACAACAACAACAACAACAGAAAATCTATTTTAAAAATAACCAAGATGTTATGACTAAAAATGCCAGAGGTATGTATCCAGTTTATGAGACAAATTGCTTTCTTAAGAGTAGCTCGCTTTATCCTGTGTGGAAGAAGGCAACATTTCTACAAATATTATAGTTGCACAAAGAAAATAACCAACTACTTTCATTAAAAAGAGTATGCGACAAGATTTGTATTTGTTCATGTAATTGAATTTAATGCTGTTGAAATCCATCAGACCTGAAAGCTATTGAATACCACATTTTTTCCCCCTACACTTTGGAAAATCATCTAAAAAACTGTCTCCAGGCTTGTAAGGAGCAGGTCTTCTGATGAACCTGAAGAGTCATGATTTTACCATCTGATGACTCCAACAGAGTGATGTGCAGCAAGTAGCACCTGCAAAGGTAATTTAATTTTGTCTGCAAGGGAGATTGTGGGGCAGTTTAAGCACAGTTCTTGCTTATGTATCTGTCCACCATTCACAGTTTCCCACTTGGTGCCTCCTGTTTAGATGCCAATAACCTTATGATGGAATGCAGGACTGTGCTCTTTACAATCACTGCTTCCTCCTCAGGCCTCCTTGTCTCATTCAACAATAAATTCAAATTTTCTGCAGAAGCCCCACTGGATATTCAAAAAAAAAAAAAGAAAAGAAAAGAAAAGAAAGAAAGAAAGGAAGGAAGAAAGAAAGAAAGAAAGAAAGAAAGAAAGAAAGAAAGAAAGAAAGAAAGAAAGAAAGAAAGAAAGAAAGAATTAATATGCTAGCCTTCTCGGTCTCTCACCTTGGTTCACCTTGGTTGATTGACATATAAATCTCCCAAGAATTCTCCTCTGGGATGGCGCCATGTGGTATGAGTAGACTCACCCCTAAGACAGAAAAAAGCCAAAAGGTCATTCATTCAGAGATCTCCCCATCATTTTGAAGCATGCTCTTTGGGCACCTTATAGATGCCCATGCAAAAGAGTTTCCCCTGCCAATGTATGATTTATAAGTATCAAACCTTGAAGACCTCTAAAAAGCATGGGAAAGATCTTGTTCTATATCAGTGGCCAAAAGAGAGCATATTCAATGTTCATTTCTATCTGAAATTTTGCCAGCATCACTCAGTTCCCTTAAAAGACTGGCTATCCTAAGGCCAGACATTACCAAATTAACCCAAGAACATAAGACTTTATCAGTCCATCAATTAACTTTCTCCAAAATTATATATATATATATATCTTGTTCTCATTTCCAGAAAAGGTGTCTAGGATGATGGGTAAATTAACCCTTTCGTTGAACCTGGAATGTTGTTGTCTTACAAGCAATATTGGGAAGTAAATTAAGGTGCTCTGTGAATTACCACATCTTTTTCAAAGGAATTAGGAAAAATACCATGTATCTGATGAGTTTTAGAATATTCTAGGTCATTGTGCAAGTGATATGACTTTAAATTTGCAAACAGCAGCTGACCTAACCATGCCCATGCCTATGTCATTGTGAAGCCACACTACTGCATCTGAAATGTCCCCAGTTTCCTATTTATAGCTATGAAGAAAACACTTTACTTTGGACAAACAGAGCCATCTGGAAAAAGCCGGGATTCTCTTGAATGTGACTTTCTCCTTATAAAAAGAAAAGAGCTAGAGAAATAGTAAGAGAATCACACAAAATAAAATCTCTGGCATCCTCCTATGTTTTGAACAATGCAGCTTTCACCTTTTTTTCTTTTGTTAGAGATAATTGCAGAAGAAGCTTACAGGTTGCTGTTGACAAGCTTTCCTGTTCTTCTCTCTGTGTGTGCTAGCAGCCACAGAGTCAAGGAATGTGAGACTTATTGTGAATCAAATCATTTGTGATTCATGTTTACATCATTAGTCAGTAACATGCTAGTAATCGTCAATATCTTTCACTAGAAGTAAGAATGGGGCACATTAAAATCCTGCTCACAGCTTTTCAGTAAGAAGATGCATTTATATTCTGCACCTTCACGTCAATAGCAGAATAACTATAATTGACATGCTGGGGACCTCCAAGCAGATGCCCCTTCCATTTGCCATTCTTCCTCAACTATAAGTGCCAAACAGCATGGTCTCCATTATAGGTATCCCTTTTTGGTACTGAACACAGACTGTAACTTGGGATATTCAGGATGTCCATATGTCACCTAGAACCTATGCCCTAGTCATTCAGCCTTATCTTAGTTTGGACTTTGTCTGTTTACTCTTCTTCAGGATCTCTATGCCGTGATTACAAAGAAACATGAAGATTTTTCTGTGGAAGCTCAGTAGACTATCAGGCAACTGTGTCACATTACATTAACAACACTTAGCACATTTCCTGACATAGAACAAACATATCACCAGTTTGAAAATGTATGCAAAGGATTCCAAATCCTGAGTATGAAACCAGGCTCTGAATTAGGTTGTCTTGTGTAGACTGTCATTGCCTGGGGCTTTGTGTGGAGCCTATTATAGCTCATTTCTTTCAAGCAAGCTTAATTCCTGATATTTATATTGAGGCATTATTCATGTTATTCCTAAATTCAACCTGAATCAAGAATCTCATTCATTGGCTCTTTAAATGTTTTTTTTTTTCACTCTCCTTCAATCATAAATGATATTAGCCTTCAAACACACTTCCTACCCAAACATACATTGCAAATGGAGGTTGAAGACAGTTAACCACAGGAACAAGGGTTGTAGGGCAGGGGACATTAGTGTGTTGGTGTCTAGTTTCAGATTATGAAAAAGAGAGCACAGTGAGAAGGTATCATGCCTATAGTCCCTTAAAGAAGTCCCCATTTGCAACATGTCATTCATCAGTTATCATTGATTAAAAAAAAAAAATGCAGCTCCCCAATGCCACCTGCTACTCTAACAGTTTTTTTTTTTCTTAAAATTTGGTATGACAACAGAACCACTTGTCTGAGTCTCTTTTTTCATATTTTGCATAATAAATGATTTACACAGTGTACTGCTTGGCGATTTGGGATGGATGGCATTAGAGCAATCTAACTTTGGTGCCATGCTTTCTGTACACTTCAGTTCCCCAGGGCATAGTTTGCATTTATGCCCTGCAAATAACAAGGAGCATGTTTCAATTCCCCGCACCTACTTTTCCTAAAGCTCATTTGCAGTGTGCAGCTTCAATCTTGTCCAGGGGTTCTTGTGAGGAAGCGTGAAAGCCTCCCGCTCATGGTGGACTGGGTGGGAACAGCTGACAAGCCATCAGACTTTTTGTTTATAATTCGAATGTTCCTCAAAGAGAGGCAAGGGAAAAGAAACATCTTTTGTTCATCCTGGCTTTCATTTCTGTGTTTCTTGGATGAAAATGAAGCAAAAATGGGCAATGAATGTTTTGCTCTTGGTACTCACTCATTATAGGTAAATATAGTCACCTATGCACCCTGTACACATACTCCCTAATAAACGAGGATGAGAATCTGGGGAAGGAGCTATGATAAAGGCATGGTGATTCATTGGCTTCATATAACACTGGTTTCACACCCTAGTCTTTGGTGGGACAAGGGTTACATGTTCACTTTTTTTTTAACGAATACATGTGATAAATGTGGCAAAGGAGTCTCCTATTGGTCAGTTATCCTCCAGAGCCCAAAGTTAGAGTGACATCCCATACTGATGGGACACTCAAGCATATTGGAATCAAGAACCCTAGTGTGCCCTAAAACACTGGCAAGGAAGATTTGGAGAACATCATCATTATTAGAGCTGCAGGAGACGCTATTTTTCAGGAAGAAGTATATTTTGAAACAGTGTGAGAGGACACCACTAATCTGGCGGGGAGGCAGAAGAACATCTGTCAAGTTAAGAGGAAGTTAGTTTCAAGTCACTAAACAACCAGACAGATAAAGTAGCTGCTCTCATACTCTGAGTCCGACCCTGCCACAGAGTTCATTTTATGAAATAAAATAGTGGCCATCTCCCCATTTTTTAGCACTGGTTTTACACTTAATTTATATACAAGAACATGGCCAGAGTCAATGGTCCTGTCCCTCTCAGCCATCAGCACATCAGCATCTACCTGTGACTCATCACACTGTCTAGCTCTCATGACTTAGGACTCAGGAGAGAAATGAATTTCTTGCCCCTCTACTTGGGTCTCAGGCAGCAACCCTGAAGATCAATCTAGGATGCCCTTTTTAAAGTGATCTATACCAGGGATCTAAAATATCCAGAAAGTCTTCCCCTCTTAAAACTCAAAGGAGGGAAACACATATTTACAAGTTAGTTATGTGTATGGCATTGGCCTGGAACTAATATTTGAATTTCAAAGAATAGTAATGCAAAAATTCATCATCATTGCTTGCTGAGAACCAACCAATGCAATAATAATTTTAAAAGAACCAATGTGATTATCAAGGGTCACTGTAATGGAGAGTATTCATAGGCCAGAAAATGAGAAATGTGATCATTCTTGCACTAAGTTGTCAGTATGTATGTATGTATGTATGTATATATACATACATATATATCATGACAATATATATCATGTATATATATACATATATATATACATATATATATACACACACATGATAAGCATGGCATTTGCCAGTTGTAGCAAAAAATTGTGTTTGTTTCTTCCTTACCATGTTCTAGGTAACATGTTCCAAGGGATCTCAAACCTGGGAGCCCACCCATACTGCCTGAGAAAAGATGACCATCAGCAGCATCAAACATGGTGTTCTGTCTCTGCATGCACAGGGAAAGCTAGGTCCTATTTCAGGTGCACTTTTGAGCTGTGTGTACACCAAGTGCAGCCCCAGCCTCTGCTGCTTTCCCCAAAATGAATCAGATGAATGTTATCACATGCCTATAGAGAATCCTTTACACATACAAGGAAGATATGCAAACACACACTTACCACCCACCTGTATTTGGCATTACTAAGCGCCCCCCTAAATGGCCAAAGACACCGGTTGTTCTCAGCTCTGTCCTTGTGGGCAGTGATGACAGATTTTGGATGTACGGCGTTTTGTTTCTGGGATGTATTGTACTAAAGCCACGGTTGTTTCCATGAGGAAAAGTCCCAGAGTGATTCTTGCCATGGTACTCGGCTCGCTCGGACACTCCCAGGGAAACCATGAAGGAGCTTTGGACTTTGACTTTGATGTCAGACAGAGGGTTGAAGAGTGAGGATTCCGTCATGAGCTCCTTGTCCAGCGGATCCTGCAGACATATGGGCCCACTGTATGTCCGGCTCACTGTCAGGTCTGGCTGCATGGCAGGATTCAGGAGTAGAGAGTTTCCTGGTAAGAAAAAAATGATCTGTCACTCAGACACTGAAAGCCGCCCCTATTACTTTACTGCAGTTGCCTATTAATGGGAGAGTACTCTGCTTGAGTGTTGGGTGCTCTGATCGGCAGCAACTATCCCTCTTACTCAGATGGAGCCACACACCAGTGGCTGGAAATGGGTACCTCTGGCCTTCTAGGTCATTTTCTGAATGCCGTGGGCCCCACTCCTTCATGTCCAGAGCTCTTTGTTTCAAGATGAGGAATTCTGACACTGGGTTGGGCCAGTGCCTCAGGTAGTGTTTGTGTGATTGTTTTAACTGGCAAAGAAAAGGTAAAAAAAAAAAAAAAAAAGAAAAAAAGAAACCAGAGAGATATTTTGCAATCCAATTTGGAGCAAAATAACATCTGTTCCTTTTAAGTAGCAAGAGATGCCACAGCGTGGTGACTCTCAGTGCTGCTTACATGAGCCCACAGAGGCTGCAGCAGAGCTCCTTGTGGAATTCTGAGTGCTTCCTGGAGCTGGGGGAAGGGTGCTGTGGAGCAAATAGTTCAGGGGACTTTAGGAATCACTCTGTCTGAGGAGTCAATGTCCTTGAACATCATGTATGTCACTCTGCTAGGGTATAAATGCTCCAGTTGAGACTGGCATGGACTGTACATGGAAAGTATCTCTGAAAGGTATCCTTTCCTGCTTAAAACAAATGAACAAAACAATCTTCATAAAAACAGAAGAAATTGGATCAGGGCTTTAATCATCTGTTGAGGTCACCATTTTCCCCCCAAGCCAAGCATTAAAAAGAAGCCTGTGATATTTTCTCATGATGAAGTAACCTCATTTATTAGTAAATAACAGAACAACCCTCACTCCCCAGCCTCCGAACCATATCAGTTCATCAATACGACAGCTCAAATTGAAACCCAAATCATATTAAACGATTTCCCTTTGGGACCCAACCAAAAAAAAAAAATGTTTCAATTCTCGGCTGTACTGTATTAGTCTCTATTGTTTTTCTGTTTTCCTAATTTTTAAGAGTGCCAAGAGGGGAATCTATCACCTTGGCTTTTCCCACACCTAGTTGGGATGTGCTAAGAACCAAGAATCACAGAGAAAATAAATACAATGAGAGAAAGCAGCTCTCATGGCCCTCGGATGATGCCCTTTCTCCATCTTTGGGCTGTTGTGCTGTGATGCAGCCACCATCAAGGGTCCTTTTAAACAGAACCACACTGAGTTCAATAGATGAAGACCTTGCTCTTGTGTGTGGTCTTCCCAAGGAAAAAGTGGGACTGAAAATGTAGCCTGTTTGAAAACAGTTTAAAACGGCAGTTTCCATGGAGACTTCAAAAACTCATATCTCCAAATCTCCTGGATATTTGATCACAAACCCCCCACCTTTTGCAGCTTAATTTTTGGCTATTCTTAAAAGACTCACCTTGCTTATGGGGAAAATTATTTCTGAAATGTAGACCACACAGACATGGGAAATGCCTGGTTATAGAAGTATATACAAGGCTAAGGGTGGGGCACAGTGGTAGAATGCTTGCCTAGCATATGTGAAGTCAGGGGTCCTATCACCAGAAGCACATAAACACACACACACACACACACACACACACACACACACACCACACAACATAAAAAGAAGAAGAAGAGAAGAGAAGAAAGAGAGAGAGAGAGAACACACACACACATACACTCACATGTACAAGTCTACAATTGAAAATATTGGCTGTCAATTTGATTGAAGCCTGATTAGGGCCAGTTTACCCCCCCCAAACACACACACACACACACACACACACACACACACACACACACACCACAGACTTTTCTGGTTATCCCCATCTTCTCTTTAGAAACCAATTTTCCTCATTTAATATAAGCATAGTGTTCTGTCTGCATGCTTCTCTTTTAGATTTCCTTCTATCTACTTACCTAATATTTTGCACCACTAGGCATTGAACCCAGGGCTTTACACCTCCCGAGTCAGTGTTCTGCCACACTCTAGCAGATGATACTTATAACCGTTAGTTTTAATTGAACTGTCAGCTGGACACAACATAGAATTGCCTGAGAAGAGAATCTCAAGGAGGGACTATCAAGGTCAGATTGACCTGTGGGCATGCCTGTGGGGAGCAGTCTGGATTATGTTAACCGATGTGGGAAGGACATGGTTACTATGGCAGCATCACTCTGCCCTGGGTTTGAGTCTTGAACTGTGTAAGAGTGGAGAAAATGGGGTGAGCACAAGTATGCCCAAAAGCAGTCATTTCTGTCTGCGATAGACTGTGGACATGACTAGCTGCTTCCGTTTCTGACCTTGACTTCCCAGGAATGATGGAATTACCATCTACAATTGTAAGCCAAATAAACCCTCTTTCCCTTGAGTTCCCCCCCCTTTGGGGTATTTTGTTACAATTTAACTGCAGGAATGAAACTGAGCCACCATTCTGCTTAACATTCTTACTGTTCCCCTGCCTGGGGTACTAGACATATTGTTCATGAAGATATCATCTTCATGACAGTGGAAGGTAAAATCTATATAAAAACAAAGTTCATTATCAATGGATATGGGGACAGTAGCAGTTACCAAAAGATATCTTATTTTCTATCATGAGATTTATGAAATTCTTAGCCAAAAATAAACAGGATAGTCAGGTGATTTGATGAAGTGATTCTTTTAGAGATTCACAATACACCAACAAAATGAGACACTCCTCTATGAGAAGATGTGTCCAACTTATGTAAATCACTGTTCTCCGAATATGTTCAGGCCAGGCCACTGCCCACCTCTCGTATCTGTTACTTGCTGCTCCACAGAACATGTTGACATCCCTTGATCAAAGAACCTGTGACTATCTAGTGCTATATTCAGAACATGAGCTCTTCCCAAATGCCAAGGGCTTCCCCAAGTTATTCTAGGCAAATTCAATTTCACAAGAACACCATGAGGAGGATGTTAGCATTTTATAGTTGTGAAGCAGTGACTCACAGTAACTGTGTTGCTTCATAGCAGTTTCATACTCTAATATAACTAGCTTTAAAGCATGTGGACTTGCATATAATACTGGCTTAACAATAGCAACTTAATACAAAGGGGCCCAGAAATAAAAGCCAGGGAGAGAAGCCTATCTCTCATAGTCATGTCTCAGTTGCTTGGTCCAGCAGCTTTGGGTTTTCTATTTTAGCAGCCTGTCTACCCAACAGATGCTGAGGACAGAAACTGGTCAATCTCTAGGACAGGTAATAGCCATACAATGAGTAGAAATAAAGGGGAGGATGTGGATGATGAGGGTCAAGGTGGGAAACTTCATCCTTTGAAGAGAGACAGTTCCTTTTTGCCTAAAATTAAAACCAAATGTAACTCATCCTCGGTTCATAACAGAGAATCGAATGACTCTGTTTTGAAAAAAAAACATTGCTGTGCATTGACATGAAAAATGTTTCTTCCCCTACAACAAAAGATTGGTTGGACTTGGCAATAGCTGAAAGTCATTTAGGCTGGAATTTCCTTTAGTCATTGTCTAGCTGACTTTTTACTTATTTGAAATTGAAGCAATTATTAAACAGTGCATGATAAAAGTGTTTGGGAAGTTGTGGTCTAGGGCTGTTTCCTCAGCCTTTAGTACTCAGTATCTTAGTTAATGCAATTAAACATATAAACTAAAATCAGGTTTCTTCAGAGATAAAGCTGGATAATATGAGAATAGTAATTCATTAAGAACTCTATACGTCAAAGGTTGAACTACTTCACTGAAAGGTTGCCAATAATGAAGTGAGACCCATGCGTCCTCACAGTTGCTGATGACCAAGAAGGTCACTTTATCAGATTTGGTGTTTTAATGCATGGAAACAATTTGGTAGCGGCTCCCAGTACCAAGAGCTACCTTCACACAGGGCCAAGAACATGGGGACACCTGTGTGAGTGCAGCCCATGGTATTGAGGATAAGGTGTTGGGGGACCTATGCCGCTGACCTTGACGAACTGTTTTGAAGTTGAAGGTCTGGAAGCCACCTGTCAATGCAGAAGAGTCAATGACATCCACGCCGTAGTCACTGTGACTCCGTCTGTAGAGGGTGACACCAATGACCAGGACTGCAACGGCCACGATGGCTGCCCCCAAGCCGGAGTACAGAGCAATATCGCTGGCATTCTCAATGCCTGAAAGACACAAGAGAAGACCTAAGTGGCTAACATGGGCTCAAGCCATAGAGCCACCCCAGGACATAACATGATACGCTTCTGGAGTCTGAAGCCTACTGCTCAGATCACACAGGAAGCTAGCTACAAGTTAAACTCTCATTCTCCTAATAGCTGTGTTTCTAAAATTCCTTGTATAAAACAGAGCAGGGCTAGTCAAATATCTTAGCTCTATTAAGGTAGCTTACCATGTAATAGACTTGGAGAGAATCAATTTTGCAATGAATTTAACATTTTTCTAGTAAGAACAGACAACTCCTTAACTTATTTAAAGAAGTCATAGTTACCTGAAAAGTGTTTTCATATTTTACTTTTATTTGAGCAAAAACAGACTCACACAAATGACAAAGAAAAGGGTGGCTTCTCTGCTCATGGGGGGCTTGGGGCACATGCATTTGCACAAATCTGTCTAGAGTAAGATGCTAACATGGTCTGTGAGTTAAAAGAGAAGAGATCAGAGTTTACAAATATGTCAACTTTGATATAAATATTCAGGGTCAGAGCACAGTAATAACCTTGGTTTTTGCATATGTAATCATCATGAGAGCAATTTTTATGTGAAACATGAATATCTTTGCTGTCAAGGGCTCTTGTGTCCATGGCAAATATTTTCTGATACCAAGTCAATGTTAGACTCTAACACTTTGTTAGGGGGCTGCTCTCTCAGAGGGCACATGCTGTTTCTCCCATACCTCTCCTACTCCATCCTATTGAATGCATGGGCAAAGCAAAAATAAAAACGTTAGTTTAGTTTTAGGATGTGGATGTCTCCCAACCCCCAGGATATGCTACAGCTGAATTCCCATTCTTTTCCAGATACATAATGGGCATGGCTCATCACAGAAGCAGACTGATAATGGCTATTATAACACAACATAGGAGAATTATCTGAAGCAAGGTAATTCTAGAAGAGGCATCATCTCAAAATGTATGGAAATGGAAGGTGGCAAGAACAAACTACATAATTAATTTCCCAACAGATTATGTAGTAAGTACACGTAATGGGTCCAAAATAATGATTCTGTCATCCAGTGTTGGGCTGAGGGGGATAAAAGAAACACATCATATATTTACCTTGTAATTGCATAACACTTACTATGCCTTTCCCACACCCTAAAATGGTACTTATCAAATGGGTAATGCTAGTCACAGCAGTACAAAGTGAATTTATTTTCAAAAAAGTTAGGGGGCCATAAAATAAGGTGTTACCAAATTAGAGAGTGAATGAGGAGATGAAGCCGATCCAAACCAGCAGGAGTGTAGTAAACACATAAAAATAATGGGCAAAGAGGAGCACAGCCATCAGGAGTCAGGGCTGAAGGGTTAGAAGTCCACAGACACATTTAATAAGCAAAGCATCATGAAGATGTGCCATGCAAGAGGGTATGATGCAAAGCTTCGTTCAGGTTCCAGGATGGGTACTGGCAGGACCCACCGCTCTCACCACCCAGAACTGTGGGCACAATTAGCCACACCTCCACTGCAGAATTTCCGTGCTATGGCCTGTCAATATTCTGGAGGGACAAGGAGGCATCCACCAACCTGATTCTGCTCCCATCCCCCGTGTTTCCTTGGAGGGAAGAACGGTACCCAGGGCAGAGAGCACACTGAGCACAGCAGACACATTACACCAGGACACCAGGCACAGTAAGCAGACTTTGGATTGAGAGCAGTCAGCTCTTTTCTTTCCGTGTGTATTGCTGAGCGATGATACCACCATTGAAAAGGTACTTCTGGGGAGCACACACCTTCCCAATAAAGGAGCACATGCAGGGAAGCAGCTTGGCTATGTACTGGCTGCAGCTGCTTCACTGCTGAGCTTGTGAAGTAGAGATAAAGACATTCTCGGAGTTCCAAGCACTGAAACAGGCAGACAGGAGCCAGGGAGATTACCAAGGTAAAAATGCATGAGTTTGAAATGGAAATCACCGGATGCTAGCACAGGGAGACAAAAGAGGGAAGCAAGGGAAAGCTGCCTTCCCCACCCAGATTCCCATTTTGGTCCTTGATATACAAGCAGGCAGAATTATCATCATCATTCCGATCCTTTCCCTTTAGATTAAGGTTAGGAATGGTTCACCACGTTTGCTCTCCCAGGAAAATTTTCAGAATCATCTGACTTAAGTTGCAAGAATAAACTATTACATTAAAAGTATTTCACGTGAGTAAAGAGAGCAGAGAGATGGCTTAATGCTTAAGAACATTCTTGCAAACAACCTGAGAGTTTGGTTCTCAGCATCCATATAAGGCAGCTTACAACTGCCTGTAACTCCAGCTCCAGGGCATCTAATACTCTTCTCTGACCTCTGTGTGTATCTGCACTCACAAGCACAAATGAATGCAACAACACACATGTAACCAAAAATAAATAAATAAATAAATAAATAAATAAATAAATAAATAAATAAATAAAAAGAAGAAAGAAAGAAAGAAGGGAAAAGAATTTCCTTTGCATTTCCATTTGTACATATTTGTTTATAACTATTGGTCTTCTCACAGACCCAGAGTTGCTGATTTATTGGCTCAAAGGGATTCTGAATGAAAGAAAGCATTGGTTGAGCAGGGCTACTCTGCTTTTGTGAGCACAGGATGCTGGGCCTTTCTATTTAAAAAGCAAGGCTTTGCACACCATTGTGTTGCTGTTGTCTTTCCTGTTCTCTTCAATCCTACCTTCATTTTACTAAAAGTCACAAAAGCTTTAGGCAGAGCACGGAAGGCTCCAGCATATCTGAGAGAAAAAAAAAATAGTTAAGTATAATCTACATCTACAGACACAGCAAAAAACAACCAAAACACCCGATTGAGAAACCTGTTCTTTCCAAGTTGTGAAGAAAGCGTGGAGGGGTGTACAAATGCAGTGAAGCACCCACAGAGGAAGGTCCAAAGAGAAATAGGGAGTGGGAAATAGGGCCTTGGGAAGGCAAGGGTAGTATTTATTTCTTGGCGATGGGATCCACAAGGGATTGTTCCAAGAATTGACTAGCCCTATAGTAGGCACTCAATGACTATCTATTTAGGAGGAAGCTAGTAAACGAAGGCTTTTTGCCATCTCTAACAGGAATAGAAACGGCCTTTTGTTAAAGCAATCAGGTGTCTGGTTGGATATTAAAATGACCTTTCCTACACAGAGGATTATTTTTTAAAAAATCTATATTTCTTAGGTAGATTGTGAAATTTCCTTTCAGAAAGTCTCAAAAAAAAAAAAAACCCACCAAAAACAGCAGGACTTTATAACAGTCTGCAATTATTTTATTTTAGTTTTTTTATTTATTTATCAGAGTTGGCTGAGGAATAACAGACCTTTCAAAGCCCCTATTTGATAGCTTTATGAGGGACAGCCCTCTCTAGTCATCGGTAGTAACCAATGCCCTGATGACTCAAGCCATGGCTGTTTACTTCATCTGTCCCATGTTTCCCAGACACTAATGTGAAAGACAAATTAATTTTTCTTGCTATAGAACATTAACTCAATTCACATGTTACAAATTGAACACACATCACATTTAACATATAGCAGACTAGAACGTATTCTTAGGGCTCAAGCTACAATGGCCTGATATGAGAGCATGGTGAGTACCTTTCTAACTACACTATTCTGCTTTATCTCCTAGTGGGTATTCTGGAGCAACCACTACTTCCATTGTAGAAAATCAGGTAAACAAACTTAAATTGCTAATGTAAGAGGCAGTGAACTGCTAAGGAATCTACATTAAGAAAATATTCAGAAAGGGAAGCCAGGGAGAAGCAAAACAAATAGAAGCCACAAAGAGCCAACTACAGAAAGCCAACCAACGGTCAGCCCAGGAAGCAACTTCAGTGTGGTCAGTGCTGGTGGCACACAGATCTACTAGACTATTTCACAAGTTACTGGTAGGGTTGTTTACCTATCCTTGCTCTTACCAAGAAGCAATAACAATTTCCTTTAACTTTTCAGAAAATAGCTTTGAAATTGGTCAGCCATGGTCAACCATGGTAATCTATGTCCATTCTACTTGCAATCCTTGGCAACTCTTGACTTCTTAGCTGCCAATCCATGTCTCCACTTTTCAAGTTTCCCACCTTTGAAAAACCTCATGTGTGTTATTGTAGCGGCTGGTTTTTGTTATAACTAATGGCAATATAGCTAAGTCTCAAACGATGCTTACTGTATACCAGGTATCATTCTAGCATTTTATACTTCATATTAACCCTGAGGACATGATGCAAATGTCCTCACTTAGTTGCATAAATAAAGGCAAGAAGATGGCAGTGTGCTTGCTCCAAGCCTCATGATCAGTGAGCATCAGAGTTGATAATAAATCCCACGTGGTCTGTCGCCAGGGTCATGCTTTTTGTCATGTTCTCCACCTGCTCACTTCTTTCTGATCTAATCACACTGCTTGACTGCCTCTAGATAGAAGGAACTACTCCAAAACCAGCACTAACCCTTTGCTCAGATGTCTACAGGCTACAGATATGATTTCAGTCTCATCTTCGAACAAAAATCTGAGGTCGAGATTTTATTCCCTACTTTACACAGAGTGACATGGGCTTAGGGGATTAGTGCCTTACCTGTGGCTTCATAATTAGAAAATAGGAAAGTCCAGTCTGATCATAAAGCCACCTTCAGTCCCTAACTGCTAATCCTCATTATTGTGTTCCTTCCTCACATCTCTTTCTCTTCTAGACTGGTACCCAGGTTATCCTGCCTGCTAGATTAGAGGAAGTCACAGCTCTGTTGGGTATCATCAGCAATCGGATGCTGTGCAAACTCCCCTGAGTTGTCCTTGCAGCTCAAGCATCATGTTACTCATGTCTCGTGGTCAAATAGCATCCTCATCACAACTGTCACTCTAGTCTTTTCCTTTCTCTGAGGCCCCTGTTTCTCATCCATCTTCCTTCTTGTTGATCACACAGAGGCCATCCTACATGAACTCTTGTATACCTCGAAACATCCCTGTTCAGGTATACATTTTCTTTCCCCCTTACTAGTTACCTGTGTCGGGCCTGCTCTGACTTAGTCCCTTCCTGACTCTACAGGGACATGGCTTCATGTTTATTCTTTTAGCCTTGTGTCTCCCAGGTCTTCCCTGACAGTGGTATCTTGTCCCCTGCAGATGGATGATGTAGTCTAGTTCCTCTAATTACCTCTTTGGTAATCCCTCCCTCAACTCATTCTGACCAGTTTATCAGAGACACACCTTCTGCTCTTCCTTCTCCTGAGTTCTCAGCTCTTTATTTGAAAGACTTCTAGCATTTTAAAACATTAAGTATCTGGCTGGGCGGTGGTGGTACATGCCTTTAATCCCAGCACTTGGGAGGCAGAGGCAGGGGGATCCCTGTGAGTTCAAGGCCAACCTGGTCTACAGAGTGAGATCCAGGACAGGCACCAAAGCTACATAGAGAAACCCTGTCTCAAAAAAAAATTAAGTATCTGCTAATACACTTGTCACAATGTCACTGACCAATTATTTCTAGTCACTTTTTTTTTTTTAATAGAAGCAACACATGTGAAAAACTAGAAAAAGATTTAGGAGTATAAAAAGTTACAATATGCAAGGAAAATGTTTTTTCCTCTTTACTTCTCTTTAACTAACCACTGCATAGTACCTCTTGAGTCCTTTCAGGGAAAGGAGTACAGATGTCAGATGCCCATTATTCACGTTTCTTTCATATTCTTTACCCTAAAGGCTCCGTATGAGCTCCTTGTGCATATTTTCTAGTTTTTCAAACCCACGGCTCCTTATCAGAATTGACGTGCCTTCCTTTATCACATTGCCTATTTGATAGGCAGGCTGGGTGATAACTTTTGAAATCACGTCCCTCCACCTTATCATGTCATTTCTCCCACCCAAAGGCCTGTTCCACTTTGAAACTCATTCGTCACTTCGTCAGCAGTGAGGCTCTCTGCCTTTACCATGGCTCTGCAGTGAGACAATGCTATCTAAGGCCCCTTACAGAAGGCGCCACCCCTTCCACTTGACTCCCCTGCTTTTATTCCCTGCTCCTCACTTGCTGTTTAGTGAAGAGCCTGTGTTCTCTGAGTGGTAAGCACCGGCTATAACGTTCCATTATCGGTCCCTTTTCCCTTTCCAGTCTCTCTAATTGGACAATGACTCCTATACAGGTAATGCCAACGACTCCCTGGTCCTGTCCAGTCACAGGCAAACATCTGTCAATCTTCTCTGAAGACCCACGCCGATGTCTTCTTCTCGTTTGCTGGACACAATTACCTTCACTGTGGACTGACCTTCCACATTTGTCATCTGAGTTAAGGATTTGTCATTCTCATTTCCTTGGACATTTTCTCCTCATGAATTAATTCACTTTTCCTGGTAATGACACCACCAGTGGCCATTTGTTTTGGCTCACTCACTCTCTTCTCATGCATTCACTTCCTCACACATGTCTCAGGGACTCTCCGTACTGTCTGTTATTACTTATTTTCAACGACAGGCATCTCTTCTGATGCTCACACTGCTCACCCTCCCCTGCCTGGTCCTCCCCACCTGTGTCCTGGTCTTCGATCACAAGGAAATTGAAAGCACTCTTCTGACATTGCCACTCACAGACCTCCCCATTGCTGGCTTTCTATGTCCTGAGTCTATTCCCAGGTGGAGGCTCTACAGCGTTCTGTCCTGGCCCAGACAGTAACTCCTTTCACCCACTTCTCATCCACATGCACCATACGCTCACCAGATTTCTAGAGTTTCTCCTCCTGCTTTTCACTCTGAAAGAAAGATTGTATTTTATAATGCATGCTTCAATCCTATCTGGTCTCCTGAGACTGGGAATGGAAGCCACCTCATTTATAGAATGTTTAGGCATGCGCCAGTTCTCCTTCTAGTATGGATGCTAGATGTAACGAATAAAACTACAGAACTAGCTGGGAGTCCTGGTGCATGTCTTTAATCCGAGCACCCAGGAGGCTGAAGCAGATGCATCTTGATGAGTTCAAGGACAGCCTGCTCTACATAGTGAGTTCTAGACCAACCAGGGCTACAACTTTGAGACTCTGCCTCGAAAAATGAAGTAAATCTAAATTTTCAGTTCAATAATTAGCAATATTACCGTAAGTATTTTCCATATATCTACCTCCAATTTAGGTACACTAAAAATTATTTATTACGTGTTTATTTGAAATTCAAATTTAAGTAAAGAGTCCTGTATTTTAATTGGTAATTCTATCTTTGAACTATAAAAATACTGCACTTTTACTAATGGGAGAGACATAAGGTAAAAGAGCTAAAGAGTGGGATTTGAACTCTAGCCTTTGAGCAAATTTCTTCATCTTAGTTACTTTCTTCTTCTGACCATTGAAGACATCAGCTCTATAAATTTCAGTGCATTGGGGGAAGAGTAATTGTGATCCCTTCTCGGCCCTTGGCTAAGATCAAGTGAAGAGTGATTGCGAATTCACAGTTTGAATGAGTATGCTGGTGCTACCCTGCTACTAAAGATCACACTGGTCTACCACCTGTTCTTTGTGTCTTTGCTTGGTTCTGAGGCATTTAATGAACAAATCCCATTTTTTCCATTGAGGACAGAGCCACTGAAATCATTGAAAATGGTAGCAAGAAAAAGCATACACTTATGAAGCACTAGAAATCAGATAGTAAAGGAAGTTGGAAATGCTAAGAAAATTACAAATGTTGCACATATATCTGTGCTGAATTGATTTAGAGGAAGAATGATTGTGAAGGACAAAGCAAATCATGCAATTTGTGGAAAGTACTGTACTTATGTAATTGAAAATAATCAGCACGGGACGAAGAAAAATGACGGACAAAATAAGGTAGAAATGTTTTAGAGTGTAGCTGGAAGAATAGTAGCTACTAGCCTCATACTAGCTTAGAAGGCCTAGAAATCTGCTGAAGATTTAAAGGAATGAGCCAAAGACAATTCTGCCAGTTGAAAATGCAATTCATGTCTATAGCCCAAGGCAGAATGGCCATGTATTGAGCCCATATGGGCAAGTACCGAGCTTACATCTTCTGAGTAGTTGCCTAGCTGGTAATCATTAGACTCCTCTGCAAGCCAATGTACAGTGGACAGACACATGGGATGTAAAGTTCTTGAGTTAAAAGAAGGGGATTCTAGTTCCCAGGCCTTAGCCATACATCCAGGCCATTATTTGCTGGAAATTATTTCAGGATGCAAATGTGTGGGCTGTATCATACTGCACAGTAGGTGATTCTTCAAATCTCTTCATTTCATTTGCTCTTATCACTCATCTTTCATCTTGTATTTCATTGTAAGGAGAATACATTTCTGATTTTCCTTCCTTCATATTTCATTGAGCCACAACTAATAGTATATTATAAATGCCTACTGCATGAATGAATAAATTTGGGTACCTAGAAGCAAAACTCTTGATTTTGTACTTTTAGCTTTAAAAAAGAAAAGAATTAACAGGAAGACTCAGAACAATAACTCAATAAATATTTTTGAACTTGGTAATGGTGTAAATGCAACATGGAAAATGATGAATAAGACTCTATACTGGCTAGGCATAATGGCACTCATTTGTAATTTTAGCAACCAGAAAGCTAAGGCAGGCTTTCTGAGCTCTAGGATAGCTTGGGCTACAGAGTGAGACTAGGTCTCAAATTTTTTTTAAAAAAAATGAGTGGATTTGGCTAAAAGTAAAGATATTTAACGAAGCCTCACATAAATCCACTAATGTGCAAGATAATTAAAATATATGTGTGTGCACGCGCACATGTGTGTGTGGTGTGTTTGCATAAAAGTCCCCTGCTTAAGTGTGCTGCTTCTAGAAGACAGGGGTTTTTGAATGAAAATCTCAGTGCCAGTGACAGGATACCTCCCTATTTGTTATTGGTCAGTAAGATCCCACAGGCACCCAAAATAACACCAACTATCGCTATTGCTCTTGGTTTCCCACTATCACTGGATAGTTATTGCTGAAGACACCATTTACTTTGGATGCAGGATACAAAGAAGTCAGCTGCAATTGACTAGGAAACTCACTCCCTGGTGGCTCATTTACATAATTCTAGAGGGTTCTATGTAGGCTGCTGTGGGGAAAAAGACAACAATGGTCTTAAGCAGCACTTAGACCCAGTGGTTAGTGGCATGGTGGTTATGAAGGTAACCAACTACTTTCCAATTGGATAACAGGTTCATATCACAGGAGGGATTCTGGGCCTGCTACTGTCAACCTGGTCAAAAGCTCATGACTGGGGAAACCCTAGGCTCTATGAGGGAACTTGTTGTTGTTTTGTTAAATGATCATGTTGTTAAACTTCTTTCTAAACATTAATGCTTGCAACCATTAGATTTGTGTTGCTCGCAACTATACTCAGTGGGTTTCCATTAATTAAAGAGACTCATAACAATTCAAAGGGCCAAGCTGTTGATGAACAATATACATCAACCTCCCCCTATCCAAGGCTCAGGAACATGGCAGAAGACAGGCTAGAAAAAAAAAAAAATAAGAGCTGGCAGATAGGGAGGAGAGCTGGGAAATGCTGACTTCTGGATATGACTTGGATTTTGCATACATCAACTCACGGCAGCTGTGGGTACATACACAAGACCTGCCTAAGATCAAACCAGTCAAAATTCCAACTGGATTGGGGAGGGGTCCCTGAGGCCCCACACTCAATGGAAGAGCTACTGGCATTTGATGGTAGCTGAGGGAGTGATATCCATTGTCCTTTGAAGACATGGCTACTGCTGGGTTGCCCATACTCCAGTGGTTTGCCCCATAACCATGAGCATATGGGCAGAATTCATTGGGATAGATATAATCAAAATATACCATATAGATATATGAAAGTTTCGATGAACAAATCAAAATGTATTTTAAAGTAAAAAAAATTATCTAAATTTAAAAAGAAAACCTTGCGTGGGTTGGAGACAGACAACAATAATACCCAGGAGGGAGTATAAACTATATTTTAAGTACCAGATATATTATGGGATGTGGGACAGCATTAAGGTAATGAAAACATAGTAGAAAGAGGGGAATAGTTAGATTATGGATTATAGGAGTAACTAACTCAGACATTGTGGCAGAAGGATTACAGGTCTTGCAGAAGTGATGCTTAGGCTGAAAATTAAGGGGAGATCAATGAAGAGTTAGGTGTAAGGAATGGTCTTAGGTACAAATGATAGAAATATGAGGCACCCATAAGCCCAAATGCTCAGTGCTCTGCTTTGGTGAAGGGTAGGGCCATGATGTGAATCAGGAAGCCAAAGAGCAGATTGTTAAACTGGTCCAAAGAAGCAGCTGTGCTTCAGGGGATGCTGGTGAGTTCCTGAAGAGGCTTCAACAGGCAAGACATCTACTGAGAATCTAAGTTCCAAAAAGCTCAGCCAAGCTGACTGAAGGAAACCTTAGGTATGGGAAGATGACTGCAAATCTCTGCTAGGAGGACAGCTTGACTTTGTCACTCACGACCCCAGCTTTTTATTTTCATTATTTGGGGTTTCGTAAGGCCATTTTCATGCAGGTAATACAGTATGTTTTGAACATATCTTCCTCATACCCCACTTCTCTCTCCCCCGTTCCTGCTTGTTTCCTTTGTCTTTCGGACAGTTTTGCTTCTACTTTCCTGTCATCTGTGTACACATGATTTTATGTATTATACTGCCCAAGGACTCTGGGATCATTCTCTTTTCCTTGGGATCTTCTCTTACTACTGTGGTAATGCTTTTTCTTCTCTGCAGTGATTCTGACCTTCTTTACGTCTAAGTATTGCTGTCCTTTCAGGCCTGATCATCAGCTCTTCTTTATTCATATTCTTAATGCTTTGACCTCAACTTACTTGTTGGCTTTAAATATCATCTTGTCACTGGCAAATCCCAAATATGCATCACTAGCCAGGACATTTCTCTGCCCTATAGGCTCATGTATTCAGAGTCCTATTCCAATCTCCATTTGACACATAATAGGACTCTCAAACTGAATTCTGGGCTCTCTTTCAAAAATTTCCATCAAGTTTTCCTAGTATTAGTAATGACTACTCCATCCTTCCTATGCACTCCAAATTTGGAATCACCCAAAACATCTATTTTTTTGTTTTTGTTTTTTGAGACAGAGTTTCTCTGTGTAGCTTTGCGCCTTTCCTGGAACTCACTGGTAGTCGAGGCTGGCCTCGAACTCACAGAGATCCGTCTGGCTCTGCCTCCCGAGTGCTGGGATTAAAGGCTTGTGTCCACCACCGCCCCAGCACATCTTTTTTTTTTTTTTTTCACATCAATCTATATCAAATCCTTGGGTCTAAAATGTGACTTTTTTTTTTTTTAAATGTTCCTATTGTCCATCCAGCCTAAGCCATAATCATCTTGAACCTAGATTATTCTAACAGTTTAGCCATAATAACAGATTATTGTTGTAATGGATCATTGTAATAGATTTCCTTTCTTCTGCTCTGGTTCCCTATGGGATTATACTTGACATTGTACTTATAGTGTATCTTTGAAAATTTTAGTCCATATCTCTCTGGATAAAACCCTCTGTGGCTTTCCATTTCCTTTGGAGTCAAGGTCATGTCTTTATGGTGACCTACAATGCAAATGGAGTTTCCCCTCTCACCTCACTTCTGTGGTCTTAACTAATACTACTACTCTGCTTATAACTTTGCTGTGTATAACCTTGCCTTGGTAGTCTCCCCCAGAGGCTGTAAGCAAGTTTTCACCACAGAGCCTTCACCTTCTGCTAGTCACTGACTTGAGCATTCAACCCCAGAGACACCAGTCCTGTGCTACCTTGATTTTTCAGTGTTTTCTGAAATGCAACTTTATTAGTCTTTTTTCTGAGTACTTTATTCAAAAAGCATCCTCCCCTCAAAGCCTGCCCAAGGTCCTTACTCTACTTTATTTCTCTTCATATCACGTCACATCATTTCCAAGTACTTGGTGCATTTTCTGCCATTCATATTTACTCATCTATCTCTCTTCACCCAAACTGTGAACTTTATGAAGCCTATAATGTGTTGTGCTTAGGGCAGATTCTCCACTCAGCAGGACATATCTTAGCGCCTAGTGAGGACTCATAAGTAACTGTTGAGTGAATGGATGGAAATGACTGAGGAGAAATGGCGAGGAGCCAGTGAACCAGAGATTTGTTTCAGCACAGAAGAGGCAGACAGGGATGATTTGTTGGATACAAGAAGAAAAGAGGTGAGGATAACAGAGCCTAAGTTTCTGACACAGACCACTAACAAGGTGGTCAACAGGAGGGATGAACTAGAGACAGGGGCAGAGAAGGATAAATTGAATTTTGAAGTTGGAACTAGGTTCCTTGGAGATATTTAACTGAAGATATCTCTAAGGAAGCTGGAACTATTAATTTCACTCATGGAGAGCATTTCTCTCTCTCTCTCTCTCTCTCTCTCTCTCTCTCTCTCTCTCTCTCTCTCTCACACACACACACACACACACACACACACACACACACACACACACATTTCCCTCTGTCTTTCTTAATATCCATTCATTTTTATTTTACATGTGTGAGTGTTTCCTTGCATATATGTCTGTGCACCATATATATACAGTGCCTGAAGAGGCCACAAGATGGCTTTGGATGCGTGGGAGGGAACGGGAATTATAAGTGGTTGTGAGCCACCATGTGGATGCTGGGACTGGGTCCTCTGGAAGAGTAGTCAATGCTCTTAACTCCTGAGCCATCTCTCCATCCCTGTAAGTACTCATTCCTATAAAGACAGAACCACTGTGCAGAAGGGTGCTGGAGAGGGATTAGAGCACAGAGCCATTTTCTAGGGTAATGCTACATCCTGTCAGTGCGCTTCTTTGGTGAAATCACTGATCCAGCAACCCCTCAAAAGTTTACAGTCTTTCAGGTTACCCCATTCTCCAAGCCTCCAAAGAGTCTCACTGTCAGAATGCAGCCATTTTCTCAGTTTGACTCTGGGGGTTCATGCTTGCAATTCAGAACCTACTATATTTTACTGCACCTCCTGACATTGTTACACAACATTTATTGAAAGCACATTTGATGGTAATGAAGTTTCTATTAACTATGATTAAATCTCATAAAGCACCTGAAGATAATTTAAGATGTGCAGAAGCAGAAAATGAAACATTCGGTTTAGTACATTAGGAAACGTAATTGATTAAATTATCTCATTTACAATAAGTGCTTTCATGAGCTGTGCACTGCGCATATTTCCCCCAGTTTGTCATTATGATTTGCCAACACATATCTTAAGACTTCACTTCTCTTTGTATCTTCCTGCAACTCAAAGCTAGCTAGCTCCTTTGCCTGTCTGTTCTGGAGAACTGTGTAGAAAACTCACTTGGAGCGATGTAGCCTACCCACCAGGACTTGTGGAAGACGATGAACCGCTATATATAGGAACAGGTTGTTTCTCAATTATCTTCATAATTGACTTTGATTTCGCATCAGTGATGATTCATGCAGTCTTAAACCCAGGCCCACTTTCACCGAACGACTAATCCTGAATCTGTGTAATGCACGTCTAACCATGCAGCTCACAGAACCCTGACTGCATTCCTCTGGGAGCTTTTTGCAATCACATTGATTCTGGTACAGTTTTATTTTTAGGGAAATCACAAATGAAACCAGTTTAAGTGATTCTGTTGCAGTATCCAGCAATTAAACATGGTGCTTAGGAGCGAGAACCCCAAGCAAAAATGAATTCATGGGTCCCTACAGACTAGGAGTCGCTTCTGTGGGGTTTAAGGCTGAAAGTACAGATGTAACCAAATCAGAAAGGCACAGGACTCACAAACTAAGCATGAAATTAACTTTTTAAAACACACACATGCTTTACAAATAATCCTCATGTTGGTTACCACATGGACACCCATGATCTTGTTATATTCTACACCCAAATTGGGGGTGGCTGGCATGCACATGAGACTATGAGCAAGCAGAGAGTCCACCCATCCCAGCTACCTTCCTGAAAGTCAGGACACAAGCATGAGCTGCATATTAAAAGACAGTTTCCTTCCTTCAACATGTGCTCATGCCAACACACACACACACACACACACACACACACACACACACACACACACACACACACTGCTGAGTTCCTCCCAACTCAGTCTCCAAAAGCAAGTGTGCACAAAACTGGAAGTATACCGCTTGGGTGTCAATGGTTCCTTTACATGTAGCTGGTAGCAGCAGATAAAGACATGGAGGAAGTTTTTGTTTTGCAGAATTCTCAGACTGTAAGTTAGTGGCTTCTATGAACTACAGGCTGCCCATAGCAATAGAGAGGAACAGGAACAAAATGCCTGAATTTTCCTGTCATGTCTTCTGATGCCCACCCCTGGGTACCTATTTCTGTCTGTCCTCTAAGATCTTGATTCTTTTCAAAAAGTTAGCCAATAAAAGCTGTTAACACTCCTAAGAGCTTTGAATTCTGCTGTTGTAGATTTAAATGATCAGAAGTCATCATCTTGTATTAAATGAGAGAAACTGGACACAGACAGGTTTCCCAAGCTTTACATTCCAAAGCAGCTGGACAGCTGTCTACTTCTGCTAATGATGTCAGCTGTATGGTTCTTTCCTCATAGCTCAAGATTCCTTATTATGCTTTAGCTATCTCTAAATCCATGCAATTACTTTAAACACAATATGTAGATCCTAGGAGTATCCTCCATCATAGATTCTAACTCACTTATTTTCTCACAAGTAGGACATGCTTATTAAGTCCCATCATACTCCAACACTCAAATCTGTTTGGTCTCCCATCCACAAAATTCTAAGACTATGGTTCGCAACCTGAGTGCATAATGGAATCACCTGGGGAGCTCTGAAAAGTGAGAATTTCTGGGTTCTAATCCCTGCCCTTCAATTTTAAAAGGCTTCCAGGTTACCATAATTGCAGTCAAAGCTGAGAGCCACGGGGTCAAATGCCAAGCTTCCAACCATTTAAGCCATGCTCCATTCTCTAAATCCCCTGGCTGCAAAACAGAAATAATGCAAAGGCATCCTCAGGAAGCAAGCCTGTAGCTAGGGAACTGAAGCCAACACCAACAGTCAGCTTGGACTTATTTCACTGTGGAGTGCGGGCTCCTAATCTACTTAGTTACCATGGATGCCACAGCAGGTGAGATTCTGTGCTTTATATTCTCCAGAACCAACCCTTCCTTCCCTGCTTCTTCCTGGAAGGGCTAGGAGCCAGACGTTTGCCCACAAGTCTGCTTTCATGCATGTACTGACAAATATTTATTAATTTTAATGCTATAAATCTCTCCAGAAATAAGAATCCTAGATGACATTTGCAGAGAAATGGACTTATAGGCAGAAAGAATCAAGAAGAGAGATTTACTTTTGCTTTGAGGGAGGGGAAGGGTGTGCATATTTCTTTTTGATTTAAACCTCTGATATGCGACTCCAAACTCAGTGAGGAGAGGCCCCGAAAGCCCTGGATCTGTCAGAGGACTTCAGTTCTGCTCAGCTCCTGAACAAATACAACAGTAAGGCAGCAAATATGAGAATAAATTATATTCACAAGAGGAAAAATAACTTACTTTGGGGTTTTATTTCATGAAGAGGTTTTTTATCTAAAAGAAAGAAAGAGAAAGAGAAAGTTGCATTTAATAAATTTACATGGAGCAGATATATTCCCTGTATTACTTTGTATGGACCTCTATAAATGATACATTTTCTCCGATTTGCAGGCAATATGGATTGTGGGGCCCACATTTTTCTTTTGCATTCTAATTTTTTATTTGCCCTTTTTGAATTTTTTCCATATGATGATTATTTTATTTAAGAATATATTTTCTCTTCAGTTTGGCTAGCATATTTTTCTCTGCTGCTTCTGCTCGATTCTTATCTGCATGATAAGTGCAAGGAGCTGGCTGCCTGCTCCTTTTAATGCCCAGTGAGCCGACTGCTCAGGTAAGAGATGCCATTTCACTGTACAGGAAGACAGAAAAATGAACCAGGGAATAAATATTTAAAGGGAGCCTGCATTGGTTTGCAGTAATCACGGTCTAGATGTAAACTTCCAAACGGCCTGTTGAGCCATTCCCTGGGGCTGTGGATGTGGTGGTGTGAGCATTTTGGATTTGGGTTTCTGTTTCCTCCCTCCCTCATCTGTTTAAATGCGTGTTGTCTCTGCCAGTGAAGAAGGTGTCACTGTTTTTGCAGCAAGCTGGTGGGACGTGGCAGTGAAAGGCAATGGCATTCATCTGGACCTCAGAGGTCAGAGTCAGCTGAGGTGTTTGTGACAGTTCTTCCCAAGGCTCGCTCTGTGTCCACCAAGCACTGTCTGGTCCCGTGTCCCACCAGCATCTAATTCTGAATCTTACACTGACTTTGGTGCCTGTGGCTTACTTTGTTTTGCCCAGGGTCCCCCTCTTTCCTCCTGTTCTTGGTTCCAACTCGGGCTAAACATCATCCCACCGTTGAAGGCAGACATGAGCACTTTCCAGACGCCAGATCAAGATGCCAGGATTTAACATTTTGCAGAGCCTCTTGCATTCACAGGGGGGGTCTGTCCCTCTCATAGTCCTCTTCTAGGCTTCCAAGGAACACTGTCAGCCTACACAGGTCAAGGTCATTGGTGATCATTCACCGACTCATGGTGCTAGGGTCATAAGAGGCTACCATCTGTAGACTTGTTCTCTGTGAGCCTGAAGATGGCCATAGAGAGTGAGGCTTTCATTGTGGTTTTAACAAAAACAAACCCAGCATGCTACACATTTTAGAACATCATAAATATTATTTGACTGACTGCATAGTAATCCCTCCTAGGCAGATAGGCTGCTGTGGTCCGTTTGCCTAGGAATTTCCGCCAACTAAACTCACTTCTGAATTTCATATTGATAACGACAGAAAGCTCTTATAGTACATAAATGCAGTGTGCTTTGAATATGACCTTTGTGGGCTTAGCTGCCTGACCTGTGACAGAAGTAGATTTTACAAGTTGGATGCAAATCATACTCCTGTATATGGATTACGGAATAGTACAGGAGAATGAGGCAGCAGTGGGTACTGTCTTCAAAATGAACAATTTCTGGCAAGACGATATATTATTTATACTGACATGCTCATGTAGGATTTTCCTTTAGGTTTCTAAGAACCCTGGCATGCCCCTCACCACACAGACTAGACATATTTCTCTGAGAGCAGGTGGCAGCTGAGACATCCAGATGCTACCACTCTCAAGAATTAGAAGGCAACCACTTTGGCAGGTTCAGCAGAGCTTCCTTTTTTTTGCTTACTGCGAGGCATCTGAAAGCATCCCGCACAGGCGCCGCATGGCTGGCAGGCCAGGCCTAAGACGTCTAAAAGTGATACATCGCCACAGCCGCATGAGGAGTTGGGGGACATCTGTTTAGAACTCTGGCTAAGCTCAACCGTATTTTCTCTTCTGAACCATGGAAATGGGGATTGAGCCAGGGAACAAAACGAAATGCCATTAAAAAACAGGTGAGATGCAAGATGGAGCCTCAGAAAAACTCATCGACAGCCAAGTTGTGAGAAAGAGCGGGTGGTGGAATTCTAGCGCGAATAGCTCTGAAATATGAGTGAATGTGACTGAGAAGCCAAGGGTTAAGATCTGGAGGCAGAGAACCCTGCACACAAGGCCGAGGATTCTGCATTTCCCTCTGACCCAGCTCTGATGTCCAGGTATTTCGTAATGTGGCACTGTGCAGATAACACACAGACTTGGGGGGCTGAACTGGACTTGATTTTAGGGGTTGTGTACCTTGTCTGTGTGAATTCAGTGTTCTTAGAGAGAACCAGGCATGGAAACTCCCTCAAAGTTTGGTATTCAGGATTAAGCAGGGTACATACAGGGCCATGAAGCGCAGGGTAGACACAGGTTTGATTTACTAACTGCAATAAATGTTGGTCGAGAAAGTAATTTCAAACTATGATAATGGTTAGGAGCCCATTAACATGATGTTTATTTGTGATCCTGCTGGGAGGCAGGTCACAATGCCAGATCAGGAAGTGCACTGATTTGAGGGTGTGTGTGTGTGGGGGGTACTTGAATGGCAGTTCAACTAGTGTGTCTGCACAGTGAGGCCAAACTAAGTCACAGCGTAGTTTCTTGACGTGTGGAAGAAGAATGGGATCCAGAAATCCTCTAGGGACCCTTTGTCTCCATCCACCAGTGTTAGTCTTCAGAAGGGCAGCCGATGCCATGGGAACAGAAGCCATTCATAATGGTTTCCTGCCGCAGTGTAAAATGCCCCCAAAGGGCCACTGTGCTACTGGCCAGTGTGTCTTCTGTTTCAATGGCCATCCGGTAGAAAAGGCCGGAAAGCTCTGGAGCCCAAAGACATTAGTCCCCTGGCATTAGCATCAAAATTGGGTTCTGCTGTATTTTGTGAAATAAGAATCTCTTGAGAGAAGCTGGCACAGCACAGGGTTCTCCCCAGTAAGACATTGAATTTGACATAGGCCCTCTGCGGGCGCTAGAGAAGGCCATCCAGCGACCTCTCCAACTTTGAAGCCTTGGCCCACTCCACACTGTTATTTTTATTCTGTTTGCATAATCATCCTCTCACAAAGCTCAAGGCCACAAAACAACTTGGCCTTGGTCAACCAAATCCTCTCCACTTTAATTTCCCCTTCTCCAAAGGCCGCATTCAAATGGCCCCCTAGTAAATTAATCCATTAGGGCCATGGTTCTTAATGTTGGCTGCGCATTAGAATCACCTGGGGAGCTTTTAAAATAAACACCCATGCCTGGGCCCCACTCCAAGAGGTCCTGATTAATTGGGGTTTGTGTTTTTTGTGATTACTACTACTTCCTGGCAAGAAATCAGGGGCTGTGTGTGGTCAACTCCAGTTAGTCTCTGCTTCCCTAAGGGGCTGGGAGGTGGCAGCAGAGAGGCCTAGGAAAGTCGCTTTTCTATTTGACAAGCATTGAAATAGCGCAATTTGGAGGCAGTAGCAGCTACACAGTGGTTTTGGGAAATCAAAGCCACTTCTCAAGGTTTGCCTTAAGCCCTGGGAGGGCAAAAAGGTGGACGGAAATAGATGGTCAGTAATGATAGCTCTGCCTTATTTACAAGTGAATGCATCAAAGGAATTTTTAACAGCCGTGTCTTAACATGTTGTGTCTTAGAAAATCATCTTTGCTGTTTACGTACTAGGCAGCCTAGACAGGCACAAAGGGAGAAAAAAAAATCACCAAACAGAAGAAACACTGTCCATGTTAAGCCAGATATCCATGCTTAGGATTTTCTCTGACTTTTAGGTATATGATATTAAACATACATATGCATGCTTACATATGTGGTAGCATGAAAATATAGGAAATTGCCAGTCATCATTTTTCATGTAGGAAATTCATAGCTCATTGTTCTGCTTTCTGCCTTTGTCATTATTATTATTTACTGTAATGTAAATAAGGCTTTGTGACTCCCACCCCACACACCAGTATATGAATGTGTAAAGGTGTATATCTGCATGAGAGAAAGGGGGGGAGGGATGGGAGATGGAAAGGTGGAGGGGAGGCAGTGAGGGAGGGAGGGATGGGAAATAAGGAAGGGTATAGGGGAGGGAGGGAGGGAGGAAATGATGGGAGATAGGAAGAGTAGGGGAGGGAGTGATGGGAGATGAAAGGAGGAGGAGAGGGAGGGAGGGAGGGATAAGAGATGGAAGGGTAGAGGGAGGGAGAGAGGGATGGGAGATGGGAGGAGAAGGGGAGGGAGGGATAAGAGATGGAAGGGTAGAGGGGAGGGGGGAGGGAGGGATGGGAGATGTAAGGAGGAGGGGAGGGAGGGATAAGAGATGGAAAGGTAGAGGGGAGGGAGGTAGGGATGGGAGATGGGAGGAGAAGGGAGGGAAGGATAAGGGATGGAAGGGTAGAAGGGAGGGAGGGAGTAATGGGAGATGGGAACGGGGAGGGAGGGAGGGAGGGATGGGAGGTGGGAGGGTAGAGGGGAGAAAGGGAGGGATAAGAGATGGAAGGGTAGAGGGGAGGGAGGGAGGAAGCGCTTTACTTTTTACCTTTGGTAATAATTCATTCTCTTCTACCTTACTTTAGTCTTTGTTTTGTTTCTTCCATCTAAGTTCCCAAAGCATTTCCATGGAATCCATTGTTCTGGAAAGCTATTTATAAAGCCCCGCACTGGCAGGTAGCCCCCACTGGAAACCAAATGTGGCTAGCCTCATGTAACTCACATGCTGGGGAGTTGAGAGAGCAGGCCTGAGGAGGCAGCACACTTGGACAGATAGACTCCATCTCTGACCTCACAATTCTTCAGATGCCGTGGCCCATGATTCTATGACACCTGTGCCCCTCGGTTTCAAACACTGAATAAATACATTAGTTCCCAGTGTCTGCATGGCTTCTGAGACTCATAGGGCCACTAAGGTAGACAATATGCAGGACAGTAGCTCTTTCCCCAGACTGCAACCCAAGCTTGTCACCATAGTCAACATTTGACCGTCTTTCCTTTCTTTTTATTTCCAAAGACCGCTTTCATTTCCTTCTCTGTAGATTTCATTCTTTGAAACCCTTTCTGTCTCTAAAATATGCACACCAACTCTTTTATTGTCATTTTCTTTACCCATTTTTCAAACTCACGTTGTTCAGTTGACACAAATGTGGAATAATTGGTCGTTTTTGCCCATGCTCTGGCTGTTCCCTTGTTTGTTACAACAGCTTCTAGTCTTAGCAAACAATATTTAACCCCGATCCTCTGCTGCTCGGACCCTAGCCAACTGTTCTGCTTTCATGGTCCCACCCGCCGCAACAAGTATGAATTCGTTCCTAGAGATCCTCAAGGAAACTTGTGTAACTGTGGGAGAAATCTATTAACCTCCAGCCCCATTTTAAGCTTTGGTTCATGGCATTGCTTCTCTTTGGGACACCCCTTCACACTCCAATCTCCCAGAAAAGCCTCCTGCCTCAGAGATGCAGACCACGCCATCTCTGGTGATGACTTCATTAGCACACACCTCTCTGGGCAGTTTGTTTTACCTTATAGTCAATAAAACACAGAGTAAGTTAAAAAAATTAAACTATTCATTTTATATGTTTTGATTTTATACATTTTAAACTTCTGCGATCCCTGTTATTTCCAGGTCCCTAGAATGTGCCATGCTAGAAGGTGATGAGTCTATGCAGTCTATGTGCCATTGCAACTGTAGATTCACAGCAAGAATAATAGAGAGCTGAGTCAGTGGGGGAAATCACCCCAAGCAAGTGTGAAAATCTAAGTGTGCATCCCTATTACATGTACGCTAGGTGGGCATGGTGGCCCAGCTGCAATCCCAGAATGTAGGCGGGGATCCCTAGAGCCAGCAGAATAGATAGATTAGCCAAATGGATGAACTTCAGGTTCAAGTGAGAGACTCTGCCTCAATAAATTAAAATGGACAGTGATCCAGGATGTTACTTCATTTAATATTGGGCCTACATGAACACACACACACACACACACACACACACACACACACATATACATTATAATATACATACATCCATATATAGTGCATACCACAGACACATAAATGCAAAACAGAATAAATCACTCAGAAAGGCTGATTAAAAGTCACTTTATTATTTGAAGATAGGGAGGAAAAGAGGTGTAGGTTATTGATTATTAGTGTGTTTCATTTATCCATTTATTATCTCTTTCCCCATAGCTGGCAATAATTATCAGCCAATTTTATGCCCTCTGAATACCACCCAAGGCTACAGGAAGTCCCAGGGCCTTCCTGATGGCCTGTGTTAGCCTATGTTAGTGCTGAAGAGAAATAATTAGACAAAAGGGAGGCCTGATTTACATTGACCACCCCAGGGTGCCTGAGTGTCAAGCAGACACTGGCTTGACAGGTTGGGATTCTGGCCTCCTGGGTGTTCAAACACACAGAAATACAGCTACCAATATTTGTGTGCATGCTAAGCCTGTCCAATGAGCAAAATGCAGAATAGAAGAGTAGAAGGCAGAGCTTTTCTTACTTATCCTGTATGTGTATGTATGTGTGTGCACACATGCATGACTGCATGCATGCATGTATGCATGCGTCCCTCCTTATGCTTTCCTGATAAGTCAGAGGGGACCCTGTAGCAGGAATCTTAAAAGTTCTTATTAAGCCGGGCGGTGGTGGCACACGCCTTTAATCCCAGCACTCGGGAGGCAGAGCCAGGCGGATCTCTTTGAGTTCGAGGCCAGCCTGGGCTACCAAGTGAGCTCCAGGAAAGGCGCAAAGCTACACAGAGAAACCCTGTCTCGAAAAACCAAAAAAAAAAAAGTTCTTATTAATAAAATCAAACCCGAGGCGAGTTATTGGGGTCCATGCTGGAAGGTCAGAGAGACAGAACAAGCCACAGCTATCTCACCTCGCCAGTTCCTCAGCTGGCCTGTTTCCTCAGACTGGAAGCCTCTGAGTCCTCATCCGGAATGGGTCTCAGCTGAACTGTGTTGCTGGAAAGCCTGAAGCTTAACCAGCCACATGCTTAACCAGCCAAATGCTTCTAGTTTCTGGTCCTCACGCCTTATATATCTTTCTGCTTTCTACCACCACTCCCTGGGATTAAAGGCTGGCTTTCTGGGATTAAAGGTGTGTGTCACCATGCTTGGCTATTTCCAATGTGGCCTTGAACTCACAGAGATCCAGAGGGATTTCTATCTCTGGAATGCTAGGATTAAAGGTGTGAGTGCCACCATTTTCTAGCCTTTGTATTTAGTGGCTGTCTGTTCTCTGACCCCAGATAAATTTATTAGAGTACACAATATTTTGGGGAACACAATACCACCACAGGACCCAGGGAAGGCCACATGTTCACCCTCTCACAAGCCAGGTCAAAGCCTTCCTCTCTCTTCTCAACTCCTGCCAGCTTCCTAGCCCATGCCACGTCATGAGACCTACTGTCCCTTTGAAATACCATCTGTGTATGAGATCAAAACCACCTAGGACCTTCCAGCTGATGCCCCTGAGACAATCATTGACTTCCCAGAGAAATCTGGTTGATTATTGGAATTCTGGGGACAAGCGGCAAAAACAAAAACAAACAAACAAACAATAAAACCTACCTGGTTGGCCACTTGTCAGTAAGTGAAAAGCAGTTCTGTTGGCATCTTCCACCTAAGATTTATTCCAGATCCCATCATGCTAATCAGGTGGTGTTAGAGGGCACCACCACAGACAGCTCATGGATGTCACATCTGATGACAATGGCTCCAGCATTGTCCTCTGCTACAGCTCATGTTTACCAACTATTTAGGAGGTATACTTTCCTCCGCTCCCCCTTTTTCCAAATACTGTATCTAAGACAAATAAGTATCTTTAATGAATATTCTTACAGGTGATGTTTCTGTGTTTCATTTTGAGCTAAATCATCTAAATTTCTAGATTTCATGTCAACCTAAGTTTTAATTTTTACTGACAATTAACTGTACTTAGTTATGTGGTGTAATGTGCATTCTTGCTTTGTGCAGGGTAATCAGGATGTCCATTACTAGGTGTATCATTTCTCTGATGTGAGAAGATTCAAAATACCCTCTTTTGGCTATTTTGAAACAGCACATTTTGTTTGCTGGCAATCACCACTTTAATATCCGACTCTTTTCTCCTTCTCTAGCTATACCATGGTGTATGTAGACCCCCCACAGCTTGTGGTAAATATTTTGTGGTACGCACACACAATCAAACACTATCTGGCCATTAAAAGGGTGAAATGTTGTCACTTAAAGCAATAGATGGACTTGAAGATCACTGTGTTCACAGGGCAAGGCCAGGAACAGAAAGCCAGGTGGTCCATGACCTCATTCATATGGAAATATACTAGCTTCCACAATGCTCTCTCCATTCCCAGTGAATCTGTGATGGTACTCATGCTCTGCGACTGCTACAAAGCCTTTCCAGAATTTCTGAAAACCTCTCTGTTCAAAACTGGTTTCAAAGTGGCAAAGGGCAGGTTTCCACCTCTGTTTTCAGGGAAGATGCATGCCGAACTCGCCTGTCTGGGCCAAGGATGCTTTGTCATAATATACTTACATTTGTCTGCAACAAATGTCTACACACATTCAAAAGCACAAACAGGCTGATATAGAGCTCAGTGGGGGAGGACTGGGCTAGCATGAAAAATGCCTTGCATTCTATCCTCAGCACCACAAAAGACCAATCAACCAAATCACCAAAAATGGAACAAGATGTCCAGAGCAAATAATCACTTAAGACAAATGTGCTATCCAGATATTTTAAGTACTTTTCAATATTCTAGCAAAATTAGCACATTGAAAAGACAAACTGAATTCTCATGTTATTTCTGAGATGTTCACTGTAACAAAGAGAGAAACAATTTAAATTTCAACTATTAAATGGATACAGAAAACATAGTGGATAGCTAGTAGAATGTGATATAAGTATACATACATGTAGTATATCATATATAATATTGTTCAAACTTTGCAGAAGAGTTCCCTTCATTCACAATGGAATGTAAAGACTCGTGGGACACCATGCTAAGTGAAATAGGCCAGACACAGGAAGACAAATACTGCATGGCCTCATTTCCATGTGGAATCTAAAAGTGACAAACTCAACCTGAGAGTAAAGTGTTGCTGGCAGCCATAGAGTGAGGCAAGGCTAGAGTGGATATTTGATAAATGTAAAGTTTCATTGCAGATCAGGAAGTCATGAAAAGAAATTTCCAGCTTTGTGAATATAGTAAGTATTATCCTGTGCACTTGAAATCTGCTCAGAGGGTGGGTCTTTATGAGAGGTATTAAATATGCTAAGTAATTAGTGATGTCCTTTCACAAGTATTCATGGAGCAAACAGGCTGTATCATGTAAACATAAACAACTTTTAAATGTCGACTTCATCTCAGTAAAGTTGGATAAAAGAAATCCTATCTGGGACTCTCCAGCCTAAATGCAGCCTTACGGTAGTGGCCTACTGTTTTAAAGGTTATCCATTAGTTGTTGGACAGGGGAAGTCTGGAATGGAGTGGACGGTGGTGAAAGGCTACAATGACTTATCAACTACTCAGAAGATAACTGGTGCTAGCTCTGTGTGGGCGGTGCAGCCTGGCTCACAAAGAACTCCTTTAAGAGAAAGTACAATCTGAAGATCCATGTTCCAAACATCCTCCCTCCTTCCCTCGCTCCCTTCCCCTTTTGTGATTTTTCTGAGCCATCTTTTCTCCCTCAATTTCCCTAGGTCTGGGATTACAGGCCTGTTCCATCAAAACCAGTCCATATTGTTTTTGAAGCTATTCCAGTCCTCCTGTTGGCCACATATTAGTTTCCTGTTAGAGATCAAGCTGCCCTTCCCCCTAGTTCATCACCAAGAACAGGAACTGAATAGAACAAGTGTTTTGTAAACATTTGTGGACTGACATAGTGCTAAGCCTTGCATTTCAGTTATACCACAAGCAGTAAAAAGGCCAGGTCCACACATTTCCCACATTTTATGTGTTCTTGGGACATGGTAGCTTTCTAATGATGAATGTGTAGGGGGGGTGGGAAGAAAATTAAATTACACAATTAGGTGCCAAGTGAGTCTGGTGTCCTCTTTCATTGAGATAGCGCAATTTATTTCTTAGTTAAAAGTTGTCCCATATTCCACGTAATGGCCTCTCAAATGGTTAACTTTGTGTGATAGAATTAGATAAACTTCTGAAAATAACATGAAGGTCCTGAATCCTGAAATTACCATGGTATCTTACTCATTTCCATATTATGTATGTGTCTGTATATGCACCTACCTATGTGAGATCAGTATCAAAGACCTAAATTTATGATGATTTCAACTCTCAGAGCTTTGATGGAACTTAGGCATCACTGTGTGCTTGTTTTACAGGGTACAATATCACAATTTTGCCCATGGGCACAGCTGGTTAACAAAACATCTGAACTCATACCATGGAATCTTGACTCCTAGCTCAGGGATATTTACTATCTATTGTATTTTTCTAAGTGATGTTGGTAATTTTCCATTCCATCTAACACTAACATTGCTGTGCAATGAACACCTGAGACTATGGGCATCTCTTTTTGTATGTGATGACATCATCACTCTGGGAAAGCGAGAGGCCAGAGTGAAGGAAACTAGTTGTGATAGTGGCATCTTTAGTTCATGGCTCCTGGTTCTCTGTTCTCTTAAAGACACACATGTATTTAATATGTAATTTAAGGAGAGAAGGTGGAACCAAGACACAAGGTGTCCTCTATCTCGATTAATTTGCTTTGTTCAGCACACCCTGGAGGCCACTGAATTTTGTACCAGAGTAGATTGCTCAGTTTTAAATCACCCCCATGATTGGGTTCTTGCCATTTCTTTTATAGCCCAACGAGTCTATGAGCTCAGTTATTAAATCTTTCTTTAGGCCAGATGAATATTTCTTAACCCAGAGTTTTGTGCAGATGAATCTTGAACTAATTACACCGAAAACTGAGAATTTGTAATTAATAGAACTGATCCTTTACATGACAAGTCTATGGATGCTGGAAACTTCCCTAATAGAGAAGGACCATGGTTAACTACTGAAGCAGTTACTGAATGTCATTCCTATTAGCCATAAGACAAAACAAAACAAAAACAAAAAATACACACACACACACACACAAAAAAAAAAAAAACCAAATAAATCATGGATGATAATCTATAGGTTTTGTGATGTGGAATCAGAGATGCTCTGGAGTGTCTGGGGACCAGGATATGAGCGTTACAGAACCCTCACAAGGGCATGCTGCTCGATTTGATGCCTCTCCCCATAAAGAAGGAGTTTTGAGTTTATATTGATGAATTTGGGATTGCTTTATATGCTTTCTTTGTTGTCAGGTCATTAGAAAACAGGTGCCTCCGATGAGTCTGCAAACCAGGGCGTCTCTCTCCTGATGTGGTGGAGACTATCATTCTTGCCTATGGATCAGCCAGGCTGGTGGCATGCCTTCTCTCTCTAGAGCTTTCCCCTTAAGTATGCTTAGTAACTGTCAACATCATAAAATGATAGAGCTGGTTGTGGCCTTTAGAGTCAACTGGTCTCCTACAAGGGACCACATCCTTAGGCCAAGTTAAGGTAAGAGAATTGAGAGACATCCACTTAGTGGCTTGCCATACATGCCGAGGAAGGGCACACTTGAAGAGTCCCCACAAACTATGCAGGTTCTCCTCAACACTACTTTTCTGAACTGACAGTATCCCCCAAATTATGACTCAGAAACAGTTAAAGTGTGTCCTCTCAAACACTTTAATGACAAGTTATCTCATTTTATTAGAAACACACTAATCAGATACAGTAGGAAATATTTAAATAAAACCTTTAAAATGCCACATTATCAATATTTCTGAGGAACATGGAAATATTATATATACATCTATATTTTCTTGCCACAAGAATCTCTTTTTGGAAATTGTATACACAGGGTGCAGTTGTTTTGTTATTAATATAAATGCTTAATATGGGCAGCATGTGCCTTCCAGGGGTTGCCTCTTTTCAAAAAGACAGCTAATAATATAATAATTTCCGTTCATAGGTTATCACATTTAGGCTTAGGAAAACTAAGAAGTTAGCTCCGAGTAGCTCTGTTTATGGAAATCAATCATAATTAGAGCTCAAGCAATCTAGCCAAAGTGCCTGGATTCTTCAACTGGTCCCTTAGCCTTGGGATGGATGTTTAAGTTGTGGGGAAGATCCATTCTTTCATTGATCCTAATCCTAAATTCATGCCCATTTCTAGTCGTTTGAAAAGAGAATGACCACTTTCAACTCATCATCCCAGAGGACTTGGAAGGCTCTGTAGCTCTGCTTCTGGATGCCTTCAGCCAGTTCTCTCCTTGCTGCCTCACCTCAGGATGCTGGCCCTTCATCATTTTCCCACAATCTCAAGTTCAGAGTCACTGCAATGGCAGTACTTGTTGGGGATACTACATGCAAAAGTTTCCTTTTATCCTTCCAGTGGATTTACATCCAATCAACTCGTGGGTCCTATGACACACATTTTAAATCTTTGTCAGGATTGTATTTCCTCATTATGCATTGTCGCAGACCTGTCCTTGTTTGTTAAGGTTTTTTTTTTTTTTTTTTTTTTTTTTTTTTTTTTTTTAGATACTGTTATATTTTCTTGTTTTTTTTTTTTTATTTCCTGTAAGTAACCTGGTTTGTAAAAACAGTCTTCTTACTCCCCAGCTGCCTCAAATTAATTTTAGAGTCCAATCTCTTTATATTTCAGGTTTTGCTTTGATTCTTCTTGTGATAGGAAGAAATTTAAGGAGATGAGCTTAAGGCAAATGAGCTTCCATACATTCTTGCTAAAGTACTGCATTGCATACCCTGCCTAATCCCTTGACCAGTTTGTAAGCAGAGTGGAAAAAGCTATCACAGCATCCCTGGGAGGAGTGGGTAGGACGAGGTGAAAGTAGATGAAGGAGAGAAAGATAGACCAGGAAAAACATTTCTCAGCTGAGCTATTCTGTCAGGATATGTTACAGGTGGCATGGATCCATGGGGAAATAAAAGAAAGGGAGGTGACCAATGGAAAATGCCCTGGTGACAAAAGGCATTCTAATTGTTTCAGAGCTAGCTGATGAGAAAGGGAAAGACTTTTCAAGGCACACATCAACTATGGTCCAGTGGATGAAGGCCAATCTTTATTTGTAAAGGGGGTTACATTCTAAAACAAACCATCATCTTTTCATTTGTGAAAAAGGCAAAATCAAAAAGTATCTAGTGGGCAGATACTAAGGGAGAAGTTCCATGGTCATTCATTGCATATGTTTTATCTATCTATCTATCTATCTATCTATCTATCTATCCACCCATCCATCCATCCATCCATCCATCTATCTATCTGTCCATCCTTTTTATTCTCAGTTCTACCCAGGCCATGGCACACAAGTGAAAGTTTAGAAAATAAACAAGTTTCAGCTTTGTAGGACTTAAAGGAATACTTCCATTATGACACAGGAGGATTGCACTGTTTCTGATGAGTTTTCTTTTTAAATTAAACCCAATGGAAACTTGAGCCTGGAGTTGATCCACTGTCTCCTGAAAGCTTGCTGTAAACTAATCTTCTGAATGGGGAGTGTCCCACAATGGGACAGTGTTTCCTGGGATATATGGGAGATATAGGGGATATATGGGAGATATCCCTTTGTTATGCAGGAAGGCAAACTACCAAGTCTCTCTTCAAAAGGAACAGCACTATTAATGTGAGTCACTGCTGGATTTGCAGTTGTTTGCAGTGTAGGAGATGGAATCCAAGGGCTCATGCCTGCATGCTAGACAAAGATTCCACTACTGAGACCTAGCCCCTCTGTACTACACATGGAATGGGACTATTTCTTTCCATTTTCAAACTGCTTAGGAAGAATTTGAAATAGTAGGCTGCTTGATGGCCATCTAAGAATAAATTGTGTTAGGATATTATCTTGATAATGTCATTTTCATGTCTTTGCTATGTAGACTTGATGCTGGAACTAAGCAGTTATGCAGTGTACCCCATTCTCAAATTTAAGTTCAGCTAACGACAACTATAATTCCACTATAATTCCTAAATCTTTGCCCACAGAAAGAAATAGATGAGTTTGGTGTTGGTAAAGTGACACCTGTCTGTTATCATCTTATATGTAAAGTAAAGGTTCTATATAAACCACTGGCAAAAAAAGGAGGTTTAAAAAATATATAGTTACTCCAGATGCTCTGAGCTCTTCCAGAATAAAATGTCTGTAATTCAGTGCCCTAAGAAATAAAGGGAAGGGCTGGTAATTACTGTAATAGATAACAATGAGGCCAGAGAAAATTCTTAACAAAGCAACCATTATTTTCATGCGATTACAGCTTCACCTTTTCAGGCATTTCCACAGGTTGTTTAAGTGGATGGCTCAATAAACACAGTGGTTATGTTATTAGCTGGGGCTTGGGAATGTTGATTTGAACCACCATTGTACAGATGTCATTATCTTTGATGTGGCTTCCAAAGTATCCATTCAAACTTTTCCTATCAATGTGCCTATCAGAAATGAAAACAAACCACCATTTAACCCAACTGTCCTCTTCGAAGCTGTCAATATTGAGCTGACCTATGCTCTGTCTTCACAAGAGGGACAGATTAGTTTGCAGGTAGCACTACCTCGAAGACTTCTTCTCTCTTTAAACCCCCAGTGGCATTTCTCTGGCTTCAGTCACACCACACATCTAGAGGCTAATCCCTTCTTTTGAAGCAGATTCATTTAATCTTCTCAAGCCAAAGCCCACCCTTTTCTTCTTACTAGAATAAAATGCCACAGAGAAGGTGGCTCCCATCCCATGGGATCCATCTAAACAACCGCCATCTAATCTTTCTGTTCCTGTCCATGAAGCACACATGGGTTACTTAGTCCTGGCTGTGATTCTCAAAACACAGAAGATGTGTTGATTAGATGATGGTCAGACAGATAGAAGGTTCTGTTTAAGCTCAGAAAGCATGCCACACAAATCATCCTTTCTTGCCATAATGATTTTTCTTCCCTAAAGTGGCAATTTTCAACCACAAAGGGATTTGATGTTCAGTTTACTTTGCAGTTTGAATCCATGGAATCACCTCTATTTGGCAAAAACTGTCCAGTCTCATTCTCATCAGTCTTGGGGCATTTACTTTCTTGTTGAGAGCATTTAGGTGTGGCCATCTATGAGAGCAACACTTTAAGTTTCTGTGATTCAGCCACAAGTGACCAAGCAACAATCATACCCAAATATTGAAGTGATCATTCAGAGCTGGCAGCTCCATCTGGAGGAGAAACAGAGCCCTCGGGATAACAGGGGAGATTCAGATATGTTGTTGAAAGCTAAGTAAAATCAAATCATTGAAGGTCATCCAAGAGCTGAACAATGTCATTGTCAAGCTTCCAAAAGAAGGTTCCATAGGGTTATGTTTGGCACATAGGGGGAAAAAAAATGAGTATGAAGGAAATTCTCAAATTGCAACATGACCTAGATCCTTCAGCAAAGGTGCTGTTTTGCAAAGCTGTTGCCAAATGCTATTTTAATCAAAGCCAACTTTCTTTGGTGTATCCTTGAGAACACAGTTATTTCACCAAAAGCAGTTTGAAAGAATAGCATGGAGTAATATTGATATCATTTAACTGGACTGTTTCTTACTGCTTCCCACAAAGACAGTGAAAAGGTACTCATTCTGTGAATAGTGGTCTCCACCTTCTGTCTAGAAACAGAATAGATCCTGCTGTTCTCAACAGTCAACCCTTCCCAACAGATATGTAGATTGTAGATACAGTTCATTCTCCTCCAAATTCACTCATCTCCCCATTTTCTTTAAACTAAAAATATTGACCACAGTACAATTACAGATATTCAGATATCCTAATACACATATATGAAGGGAAGAGATGCTAGAAACAGCCATCCGTTAGTGGAATGAAGAGACTGAATATCAGGAGAAAAGCTCATCTTGCATTTTCAGCTCATGAGGGATTTAACAGAGTGCCTCATAATCTGAGAACAATGAAAGCCTTGGTGTGTTTCTGGCTATTTTATTTTCATTATAGCAAGATGCAAACTGGGTATTCAGAAAGCTGCCTCTGCGTGCCTAAACCTACACATTACCAGTGTCCAGATAAAGGGTTTCTTCAATCAATAAATTGCCCAAAGCCACTGTCTGAATTATGGCCAACAACTGCTCAAGAGATGAAAGACTACTCCTTAAAAAAATCTCCAAGTACATATACATTTATGATGAATAATTTTATGTGCCCACTTGATTCGAATTGACATGAATTTCCAGCTATCTGGGTTTGCTTTATTCTAGACACTTGAGTGAGAGTGTTGGTAATGACAGTGATTTCTAAATCTGGAGACTGATTAAAGCATGTGAAACATTGTAACAGGAATAGTCCTCATCTATTGAGCTAAAGACTTAAAAAGCAAAACAAAACAAAACAAAAAAGGGAGGCTGAACCTACCAGAAGTGATAAAGAATTGTGCTTCCTGACAGTTTCTGAACTGAAATGCAAGCTCTTTCTGTCTTTTGGGCTTTAACCTAGGACATCACATCTTATTGGTTCTGTAGCAGTCAGCCAATCACTGAACTTGAAACTGGGACACTGATTGAAATATCTGGGCTTGTTAGCCTTCTTCAATTACCTTTTCCTTTTTTAACTTCCATTTCCTTCCCTTCAATCCTTCCCTTTCCTTCCCTAAAATCCCCCTCTTCCTCTTTGTTTATTTGTTTGTTTGAATTTTACTTTATTTTTGCTATTTTGTGACAGGGTCTCCCTCTGTAGTCTACATTAGTCATGACCTCGCAATCCCATTGCCTGACCCTTGAGCCCAGAGGCTGGAATCACATGTGTGACCTTCCTGCTTCTATTTATCAGGAGAATATTGACTACTGTGTCAGCTCAGATTTAAGATGGGATCTACTCTTAGCAGTTCACTATCAGTGCTGATCATTTATTTTAGCCTTCAACAGCACTCTAACTCAACTGATAAATAAGCATGAATCATGACACAAATTCAAGTAATATTAACATATAAGATAACCTTGCTTTCTTACATTAAGAGCTAAGCACTATGTCTTTCATGCATAACTCTCAGATTACATCATAGATAACTAAGCCTAAAGTCATATATTCAAATCAAACATATGATTTAGAGTAAAACTTATTAGTAAAGCTATCCAAAATTCATCCAGAAGCCAAATAGTTATAGAGCCGTCATCTTTTCGAAGGCATATTACATCCACAATCTTAACTGTATCACTTTAAAAACATGTCCACAATGTGAAAAAGCAGTCACACCTCTAAGACATGATTCAGAAAAGTTTGGTGCTATTCAAGGGTTGTCAGAAACACATTTCCTTAACCATCTTACTATTGAGTGTATGCAGAAGTAGATGGCTGGTGTGCACTTAATGGAGAGCACAGAAGTTTCAACTTTGAACTTTCTGGCTATGTCGTCTGTGATCATCACCCCTTGCACTGGGTCTGACATGTCCAGGTACTAAATAATTGTATTACCGAATAAAGGCAATGTGGATATCAATGTGTTAATTTTAATGCATTAGCCATTTTAAACAATGCATGATCCTTGCAGATTTATTCTGAAAATGCAGCACTTATCACATGCCTTCAAGAGCACCAGTCACATGAATGCAAAGAAATGGATCCAAAAGAAGTATTTCCTTCACAGTGTCATTTTTCCTAATGAACAATAGCATACATAAAGTGATTGCAACCTACTAAGTTGTGGCATTTCTTTGCTTAATATCACACAAGGAATCTTCAAGTAAGCAATCTAGTTCTAGAGAATATAGATGGCCCCAGTCTCATTTTTAAGGAACTACAGAATATCACTGTAGCTTAGCCCACGTGCGTAGGACTTGAGTATATAGTCTCTTCCATGAAAGATTCAGATGCAGCATGTCAACATACGGCCTCTGCTAATAACTGAAAGTGGATATAAGTTTTGGCGCTTATAGTGAAAGAAGTGAAATGAGTTGTCCAGAGCCACAATGTGAATAAAAGAAAGCACCATATTAAAAGTGGCTTCTCCTTGACTAGACAAGATCCTTCCATGCCTTCCACACTCACACAGAGAGACACTTGGAGGTAGTAACAGTGTGGTATCAGACACGAAACAAAGGCCTGGGAGTTTAGAGATGAACATCCCACTCCCTGCTCTTCCAGACCAATGTGAGACAAAAACCTCGACCATCAGCAGTCATTCACCCTCCCTTCACCATTGGCCAGATACAGGTGCCATGCATTTTCCTTGTCAGAAAACCTTGGACTCCAAAGATGTAGTAAGAATTTTAAAGTTTTGTGAAGTTCTTTAGAGATACAAATTCACAGCACCCAGTATCAGGATTTCACTAAACTTAAAAGTGGTTGCTTCTAAAAGTTTCAGATTTTAAAAATTCTTTCTTTGAAAATATTATCTTAGTAGGCAGTAATAAAGTATTTGAAATTGCTCCATCTGGCCTAATAATGTAGTCCAGTAATAGAGAATTTGTGAAGTGTGTACATGATCCTAGCTCCCATCTCCAGCACATCAAAAAATTAAAAAATAATAGCATCACTCTACCTGTACCAAAAATGTACCCATGCAATTTTCAGCCTTTATACATATTCATTTTCATTTCTGGTGATTGGCTTTCTGCTGTTTTACTAAACCCAGCTTATGATTGGGACATTCTTCTGAAAACATATGGATATATGCACATCACCCACAAATACTGAAGACATCAAATTGACAGTGTTACCTAGAATGCAGAGACCATCTGTGCAGTTTTCAGATTCCTGGCTGAGACCTTCACAGAACTTGCCCCCATTTCTTGGGGGTGGAGCTGTGCACTCACGGATACGAAGATGTTCACACTCTGGGCTGCAGACTGACCATTCACTCCATACTTCCCAGCTGCCGTCCACTTCAAAGGAAAATATTAGAGGCCACTGTTAGCAGAAATCAGCAACTATTGGGAAACTTTCCCCACACTTTAAACAGACCACCAACCCAATAAAACCAAACTGAGAGAACAGAGAGAGCATCTTTACTCTCCTGTTTTGTTTTCTTATTAAAGCTATATCAGGATAAGACCCATGATTAAATTTAGGCAAACAGTTGAGTGACTGGCATCGGCTTCTTTGAGTTGGATAATAATGGCATTATCCATTTTCCCCCCAGTCTTTCATATCCAAGAGCATCACTGCTGGACAGATAGCCATGTGCAGTACATTGATGTAGTATGGGGTTACAGTTTAGAGTGGTAAATAGAGTAGACTGACTTTAACTCCCCAAATCCCCTAAACAATAAAAGTTAAACCCACATGAACTGATAGTGTTAAACGAAAACAGGTCAGTGAAACCCCAAGATGGCAGAACCTACAGAAATAGAATTTCTTGGGTCATAGACTGCTGCTGTACATCGAAATGAGCAGACTGAACTTAATTCCATTAAATATCAGCCCAAGAGACTAGGACAGATGTTTGAGGCAATTGCCCCATTACCTCCTAGGAATAGTTTTCACCATGCTTATGTAGGTTAAGATCTTGCAAGTTTTAATCTAAACCAATTAGTAAAAATTAGGGAAAAAATTTTAAAAAGTACTGAATGTGGCCCAAAATGTCTGAGTCCTAGTCTTGGCTTTGTAAACTTGTCAGCAGAGAGAGTAAGTCCCGAGGCTTCAATTTTCCATTTCTGTCATCTGGGGACAATACAGTCACAATGGAGAGATAAATGGCATGGCATGTATGAAAGTGTCCTGCACAGTACCTGGCACATAGTAAGCACTCAATAAATGTTAATGAAATACAAGGACAAATTAAACTCTGAACACATGCTGTTGGTCAGAGTCTCACCTTAGCTTCTTGAGAAACTCAAATGGAAAATTTAAAGACATGAGGCTCTGGTCCCAGATTTTTGGAATTAAACTTGTGTGGTGCATGTGAAACTCAGGAGCAGTTATGTTCTCTGTGAGAGAACATGCTTTCCATAAAGAAAGCCACCTTCCACCTCACGTAGTTCTCGTTGTATTAGCTGGGTTACAGCCAGGAAGAGATAACAAAAGAACTAATAGGAGACACATTCCATAAATGAGATCTTCCACTATTTTGAAAGAAAGGCAAGTGCCGGCCAGGTGTAAGTACACACCCATGCAATGGACAATCTCTGCCAATTGTATTGTAAATAACTACCAAGCTGAAACTGATAAAAGGTCAAGTTCTGGGTGGTTGCTTTTTTGTGTTTGAAGGCAGCTCACCAAATCCCTGGTTACTGTATTCAAATGCATGCCATCACGTGGGAAAATCGGGGAGAAGCTGGTGGCTTAGTCCAAACGCTGCTACCACAAGCCTTCCATAGAGGAGTTTCACCCATGTTCTGGCCATGACAATGAATTCAGTATCAGCACCTTGGACAGAGGCAATCGTCTAGGCCCTTGGACCAGGGTGACTTTGGAAGGAAGGGCACATTGCTTGCTCCACAGCAACTTAATAGCATTGGCAGATTAGAAGGAGAAGGGAATCTGTGTATATCTCACCAGGACAGAGAGCAGTGCACGTTATTTTCTGCACTGACATTCCCTCACAAAAGGCCCCACCATTGAGAGGAGCAGGGTTGGTGCAGGTCCGGGAACGTTTCTGCCATCCTCTACCACAGCGAACATTGCAGGCTGACCACTCTGTCCAGGAAGACCAGCCTCCATTCACTGAGAGACAAAAATGGGGAGGGGAGAAAAAAAAGAGGAGAGAGGTTTGTACTGATTGCCTACTATGTGCAAGCCACTGCGCCAGGTGCTGTGAGTCAGGTATCTGGGGGAAGAAGAGATGGTGCAGAGTCCCACTTGTTTCTCCTAACCTTCTGTAAGAGGAACCTGGAGAGCTGGCTTTGCGGAGAACTATTAAAACTAGGAAGAACTCATCAGCAGATTTCTAAGGCACTTGACCGTCCAGAGTATATGGAAGAAAATATCAGCATTTGAATTTCTATTACTTTTAAGTGCTTCAAAAATAATTCCCAGGGCTCCTCTATTGTGGAAAGAAATGCCTGTACTTAAATAGCTAGGAAATGCTTTACTACAATGCCTGAGATCATCAGCAAACAACAATATTTGCTTTTGGTGCATTTCATCTGGTAGGAGAGGAACTGACTGCCAGAATGTCTGTGAAGATATGGGTGTAGGGGAGGGGGAATCTGGGTTGGGGAAGGGTGGGGAGCTAAAGTTGCCCACTATGAATGCTTTCCAAATATAAACACCATGGAAATGAAATAAACCATAATTTTATTATTTTTAAGAGAGAGACTGAAAATACCACTGGCTGTCTCACAACAGTCCAAGACTGAATGGATCAGCAAACACATTAACAGTGTTAGGGATGTTTTCTCACCTGGCAAAGGATTGAGGCAGGACAGCACTCTGGTGAATGATCCAGGGCCCTCTTAGCTCTTAGACTGGAAATTTTAATACAGTACATGGCTCCCTACATCTCTGCTTTTAGCCCTCCCTATCCCTTCCTGGCCTTTGGGCTGGTCTTACCGTAGACCACCACAGTTGCTGACAGGCTCCTCCTCTTGGCCACGATGTTGGCTGCCATACAGGTGTAATTCCCTGAGTCTGAGAGCCGGGCCTGCCTGATGATGAGGTTATGGTCAGCCCTGGTGTCAATGTTCTCATCCTGTGCAGAGTCAATGGGCTCCTCGTTTTTCAGCCATTCCACCTACAGGCAGAAAAGGGTATTCAGAAGTTATCACAAGAATAAACTCTCTTCTAGGAATAGAAGGTGTGCAATTCTGATACACTAGGAAAGAAATAGATATAACACACAGAGGTATGGTCAACCCTCTGCTTTGTATTCTTGTCTGCTTAATGAGTAAATCTGGTTCTATTTGGGAAATAGACACTCAAGTTATTGACAATAGGAAAAAAACCTCAAATAGTCTAATGACGTTGACCCATTTTATACAATTGTAGCAGAGTAGTAGTGATGACAATCAGGTTATTTCCTTTTGTTAGAAAACCAGTGATGATGATGATGATGATGATGATGATGATGATGACGACAACAATGTGATGCTATTTCATAGTTGGGCAATGTAACTTAGAAAAATGAACACACATGTTGGACTCGTACTTTGTGCCAAGAGAATACTTTGTTGGGCAAAGTTTCAAGTCAATGTGTTTTCACTTAAGTTTTAACAGAAGCCTGGTGACATAGCCAAGCTGAAGAAATGCAGTTTGAGAAATAATAGGATTAAACACTTAACTCTCAAAATTCTTCAGAGTTGGAGATCTATCCTGGGTTGCTTCTCCAAAGGTTAACTAGAACCCATCTGGGTTTTGGAAGGAACATTAATTCCACTTGTGTCCTACTGTTACCCAGCTTTTATTTCCTGGGACACATGAGAAAGACATGTGGATGTTCCCCATTACTTATTCTTCCCCAATGGAGGTACATCACGCTTAGTTACTAGGTCATCAAGTATGATATTGGAACATTCTATTCGCCATTGATGTTGGAAACATTCTATTTGCCATTCTTTATTCTTCCCCAGTGGAGGTGCACCACCCTTAGTACCTCTAGGTCATCAAGCATGATGGTGGAAGTATTATATTCCCATTTCCCTATTCTTCCCCTATGGAGGTACACAATACTTAGTTCCTAAGTCAATGAGCATGGTGGTTTCCCAAGGTTTAACTGTGTCTCTCTCCGCTTTGTCCTCTACTCTACAGCAAAACATCTTGACTGTCTTGTGATACCATGACCACATGTGACATTTAGCTCAAGTTATCATCATATGTAAAGCACAGTAATCTAACAAGTGTATGGAAACTATAATTTGTCACAGAATCAGGATTCCCAAGATTTTGTGTGTGTGTGTGTGTGTGTGTGTGTGTGTGTGTGTGTGTGTGTGTGAGAGAGAGAGAGAGAGAGAGAGAGAGAGAGAGAGAGAGAGAGAGAGAGAACACAACATTTGGGTACCTCCTCCAATGGCAGTGAGTATGCTAACAAGATCACAGAGAGCATGTTGCACGGGGGTATTCTGCCATGCTTGGCCCACTATTAGCATAGCTAATTGAGAATTTGTTTTAGCATAAGATGCTTCATTTAATTTTGTTTTTAAACCTAAAGAATTCAAATTTATCATCAGTAAGTTGTATCTGTCATATAACAGTCTGGCACAGAAAAGATGTGCCAGTCTCTATGAAAAGGGAGTAATTTACCAGATGAAAACTTAATCATGGTCCTTCAATATTTTCCCCAAGTATTGCCCATTCATGAATGCTCAGATACCAAAAATTATCATCATTTAAAATTAACCCAACAAGGATGTGATTTGAGAAAGGAAAATAATACCAAATAGCAAAAGAAGAGATCTTGGAGCTCCAGAAGAATGAATAGAGAGCTGCAACATCCAAGTCACATAGACCATGAGGTAAATAGCACATTGCAGTACCAACCCCATGAATCAATACAGGCATCACCATGATCCATCCTGGAGAGTCACCATTTATTAATCATGCAGAGCTGAGGAGTATGGCTCTACTCCTCACAACAACAGTGTAGAGAAACCCACTTTACAACACATCTGATTATTAGTCTATGACACAATGCCTTTACTTTCCCACTGACATGGTCAATTTCACAGTCATTTGGTTACCCATATAACAAGTAATACAAACACTGACTGAGCATCAGAGATTATATTGAAGGTTAGGTAAACCCATTTTCCAAAAACAAAATGGCAACTTCCTTCCAAAGTTTTACTTTGAATGGCAAGACATAAATAAGGAAAGGAATCCACAGCCTCAACAAAAGCTGAGTCCAAGTAACATAGTCCCCAACCTCTGAGAGAAATGTGTCCTTCAGGGTAAACAGAACTAGTGATTTGCAAAACACTGTCACTTCTACCTCATCGCATATGACAAAATTGGCAACAAGGTATGTCTGAGGGCTATTGTTCTGCCTCCATTCTCCTGGTTCAGAAAGTCTTCTGTCAAATGCCCAATAAAGAGTTAATTCTTGAACTTTGCTATTGGTAGTACTTAGGAAGCACCTTTGGTATGTTGTCCTCTTTTCCATATTCTTCTTACACAGATGATGTAGAGGCAAGGGAACCCTGTGACTGTCCATAAACAAATCAGTTCTAGATTACAGAGCCTATGGACAGTGGTCATGGAGACAGAACCTAAGATTTCTAGTGTCTGGGAATTAAAGACAGTTTTCCTGAATAAGTGGCCCAGAGGAATTCAATGCAGAGTTCCCAAGTAGAGATCTATCTGCAGAGTTAAAATCCACTAAAAGGATCAAGCACAAATGAAATAAACTAGGTCAACTGTACTATAAATTTGATGGAAAAATAGTCAATATGGATAATATGAGGAAAAATAATATAAATAAGCTAAACCCTTTTACTTGATTAGAATTCACCCAGGAAACATGGCATGAAGGTAAATATATAGCTCATTAAAAAAATACCACTAAGATGTTCATAACAGTTAAACAGTGTACATTCTATATCACTAGTAATAAGTTAAATGGCAATATAATTTTCCTGGACTATGGATATAGCTCAGTTGGTAAGTTGTTTGCCTTATAAGCTTGAGGACCAGAGTTCTATTACCAGAACCCACCTTAAAAAAAAAAAGCCAGGGTTGGAGTGCATGCTTGTAATTTCAGTGTTACAAATGTGATAATAGGTGTGTTCCCTAAATTCCGATGCCAGCCACCAAGCCTACTTGTCAAGTTTCAAGCCTGTAAGAAATTCTGCCTTCAAAGATTATAAATGGCTTCTGAAGAATGATACCTAATTTGTCCACTGCCATTCATTCCCACAATGTACATGCCCTGCCCTCAACACACACACACACACACACACACACACACACACACACACACACACACACACACACACTTTTCTCCTTAACAACAAACATTGACATATAGTCCTTATTTGTGTGGTTTCTTTGGTTTTCACTGGGACTGTCCCGTGGGGCAGTTCACCCTTCTACTTCTTCCTTCCTCATTGCCTCGGGAATTCTGTAGCAGCCCAATGACTCACTGGTCTACTATTACTTCTATTCCTGTCTCTACACTGGATTCTGCCTCATTGATCAGATGCTGTCACTTTGCAAACAAATTATTCAGTGTGTTCACTTTTTCTCCAAATGAAGGACTCCCTTCTGTGGTTTGGATTCTATCTGTTCCCCATGTCAGATCTCCCAGTCACATCTCACCTCAAATCAGCTTACCTAATCTTCTCTAATAGACTTAGATTTCAAACCTCTTCTGGAAATTTAAGTCAAGTCCTTTCCACTTCTGATTCCTGATCTAGAGGCCAATCCCTGAAGCACCCATGGCCCCATTTATTTGATATTCTGGACTTGGATCACATGCAATATTCTTTGAGATGTTTTACCCAGCGATGCTTTCTAAATAACAAATCACCATCACTCTACAATGCTATAACTTTCCCCTAAATGTATCTCCATTGGTTAGTCCTAAAAATCGTAATGCCATTATCTAGCAAATCCTTTTGTCATTGTATGCCTAGGAATTTTCCAAAACAAAGTATTAGGGATTGTCTTAGGGTTGCTATTGCTGTAATGAAACACCAAGATCTAAAGCAACTCAGGAAGGAAAGTTTATTTCAGTTTACAACTTTCAGATGACACTCCATCACTGAATATAGTCAAGGTAGAAATTCAAGGCAGAAACTAAAGTAGAAGATTTGTAGAAATGCAGCTTATTGGCTTGCTTCTATGGCTTCTCTCTCTCTCTCTCTCTCTCTCTCTCTCTCTCTCTCTCTCTCCTTTTCCCTTTCTTTTTCTTTTATTCTATTTTTTTTTGATACAGGGTCTCTCTACATAGTCTTGGTTGTTGTGGAACTCACAGTGTAGACCAGGCTGGCCTTGAAAACTCAGAGATCCACCTGCCTCTGCTTCCTGAGTGCTGGAATTAAAGGCATGGACCATGACTCCCAGCTTTCAGCCTGCTTTCTTATACAACTCAGGATTACTTGTCCAGGCTCAGCACTACCCATAATGGACTTGGCTCTCCTAAAATGCCCAATAATTTCCTATAGGTCAATCTTAATGAAGGCACTTTCTCAACTGACAGTCCCTCTTCCAAAATGGTTCTAGCCAATGTCAACTAGACATAAAAATAACCAACACAGGAATGGAGATGAAAATTTGATAATGGCAAGTTATTTTCTTTTTCAGTTATAAAGAGGAAGGAAGAAAATAAGGAAGGGGAAAGGGAGGGAGATCATGCCTAAAATGAAAACTAATCATGACTCAGAAACTCAACTCAACATTATATAGGCATAAAAAAAAAAACCATGAAAGTTAAAATACAAAACTATATAGTTAATGTTACAGATTTGTAAAATGAAAACCCAGTCACAAACACATATACACTGAAAAAGATCAGACGTGTAGAATATGAATATGTAAGATCTTAGTGGTTATGTTTTTTTCTACTGGGAGTTGTGGAACATTTGAGAGAAAGCATTTGTAATGTGAAAAAACAAAAACAAAACACCTTGGCTTTAAAATGTTGCTTTTAGTTATCATGGAGCACAGCAATTTTCAACTGTCTATTTCTTCAATTGTAAGCTTCTCTGAAAACCCAAAATGAAAAATAGATGAAGAAAGATGCTGAGACTGACTCGTGAGTGAGGGATTCCCAGCAGCAGACTCATAGCCCTTGAACTACTGGCATGAGGCCATGCCCTGGCCCACTGTCTTTGTGCCCCATGGGAGAGGATTCTTATCCTGCTCTGTGTTTGGCAATAAAGCCCCTAGAGACTTCCCATGCACAATCTGAACCACCACAGACACTGGCCTGCTAAGTGTTCCACCAGCTTAGCCATATACACACTTGTGTACACATGCCTTAAGTGTTTGTACACTTTCTTTTACACTGATTGGTAATGGTGCCAAGACTGAGCTCCATCAATCCAACTGTGTCTATAAACAATCAACACATTAGTACATTCCTAAAAGTAGACATTTTATTAGTAACCTAATAGTTTATCCATTTAACTGATGGTACGATCTTTATGAGAAAATCATTTTGCTATTTTCTGGGCTTATAAAGTTGACACATTGTACTTAGATTTATGGTTTTGTCACTTAGAGAAACTTTAAAAGATTTTTGATGAACGAAGTGCTTCTAATGTAGAAAAATAACATACATGCACACACACACACACACACACACACACACACACACACACCCCTCACATGAACACATGTGTTCAGACTCTTTAGTTGCAAACTCCACTATCCTGGGTCTTTAGGAGGATATATAAATTAGTGCAGTGGTTCTGGGTGCAAGTCACAGATGCACTGCCTGTGTATTGAGAGACTATTCCATTTCCACAGAGATGAGTTCACTCACATTTTTCTTTAAAAAATATGGCACTTTAAGTCTTCCTTTGTTTTCCCACTTTTGCTAGAAACATTGACCTTTCTTTTAAAAAGGGTGTTAGTGGAATAAAAATTAAAATGATTTCATTTTTGCTTGAAATCTTTTTTGGCTATTAATATATTATACAGAGCTTTTCAGACTTACAGGATTTTCAGCTTCCATGACAGGAATTATGGGTAAGTGGAATCTGAGGAGAAATGTAGAACAAGAGATCTGTGCAAACAAGCCCTTGCTAGTTAGGATCTGACTGTCATCACCATGAGAAATCACAGAGATAAGGATTTCTTATAGGAGCCATGTGACAAAGCATGCAATCTAGCTAGAGATGGAGTAGACCCTCATTACCATAAAACTACAGGGCAATGTCCAATTTAAGCTCTTTAGTCAGCATCACCACAGAGGAGCTCAGTGTCCTCTGATGACAGTTTTCCCCCTTGCATTGGCCTCCCTGGTCTCCATATGTGTGTTGGTACACAGGTGCCTTGTTGTTTACTGTGCATTCTCATGTATGTGACCAGAGAACATCACAGAGCGTAAGAACCTCTATACAGTACCGTGATTCTAGAAATTCCTTTATGAGAGGTTGGCAGAGCTGGAAGTTGCTACTTATGCTCTTAACAAAAGGATATGAGTTTTCTGTCTAGCACTGGAGAATCAATACATTGACACCTGAGGCTCATAGACATTTACATCACTGATCCAGATGACTTCATTCTGGCAGGTCATATTTTCAACAAAGAGGCTTAACATTTCTAAAGGTTGTTGGCATCTGGCTCTTACCCTGAAGAGAAATAATTCTTCATCTGATTTCTGCTTCCTTGCATCAGATGGACAGCCTTGCTTAGTAATATGTGAAGAAACTAGTTACTTGGAGGTAATGAGCCTATGGGTCTGCAGGATGCCTGCATTCATTAGCATACTGTTGTGTACAGATGGTCTGCAATTTGTCGATTTTTCCAGTTTATAAACAAATCTGGAAACACAGACCATTGAAGTCAATTAAATTTCTTTCCAGAGAGCTAGCTCCTGATTTGCCATTGCTATGTAGCTGGGGAGTGGATGGGCTTTCCTCTCCAGTAGATGCCATGATACATAGTCAGATGTGGAGGGACATTACTTTGGAAGAGGGGTGGAAGGATGCTTTGTGGGAGAGAATATCTTATCTGAAACGAGAGTAACCTGCAATACTTGGATGCACTGCATTGTTAACTCATCCCGCACTTCTACTAAACATAACTATGTATGGACATATGCAAAGCATAATGTCCACTGTCATCCAACAGCTTATCAGCAATCTTGTGTACACAGTGGGAGTGGTGTTGGTTTGGTTCGAAATCCAAAATATATCCAGTCTTGAAGAAGGGAGCGCCACTGGCACAGGATGGCTGCTTCCATGCAGGAGCCCAAACCCCATGACCTTTACACTCTAGGTGGTACCAACCTGAAAATTTTCTTTCTTGTACCTTGCTTAGAAAATCCCAATAGAGACCTTGATGCCATCAACCATGGGCACTTTCCCTCAATCCCAAGTCCTTTCTTGGAACTGGTTAGACTCAGGGTCACATGGAATTCCTCCTATATTTAATAGATGTAATCTAAGGAGCTTCAAAAATGCTTCCAGTCATCACTTGTGACTGTTTTCTTTTTGCCTTACTCACTCCAAGCTCCTTCATAAACAATTTTAAAATCTTACATTAGCCCAAGAGAAAGGAATAATGTAGGTATCAGTCGTGAGCACAGATAACAGATAGAAGTGGGACTTCAGTTATTCCTGAATATATTTGTGAAGTTACTAGTATTTTAAATGGCTACATATTCCTTCATAATATATTTAATTAATTTATTCTAGGTATGAGCTATGCAAGAGTAGTAAATGAGTCTTTCAACTATGCTTAAAAAAATGGCTGAGGAAGGAACACCAGAATAGTGCTGAAGAATAGAGACAAGGCTATGTCAGGATACATGCTGTAGAATCAGGAAATGACTAGAAGGGCAGAGCAGCTCACAGCATTGCCCCTTCCTGCCCTACTAACCTACCAATTTGTCTGTGAATTGACCACGTTACAAAAAAAAAATAAGTGTGCCTGAATTTCTTTGAAACAACAGAGAGGAGGAAGGAGAAAGTATCTTCCTTCCCAAGCAGCTGATCTGAGATGTGTACAGTGATGTGGGTAGAGACAAAGGGGCCAGCAGAAGTAAAGGCAGGGGTTATAGGAACAAAGAGGAAGCTAATATACTTTTCTTCCATAGGACATTGGTCTAGTCAAGTCAATCAATACACTTTAACTCACACTATGAATTTTGGTCTAAAACATAGTCCTAGCCTGATGCCAATAAGATCTAGTCTTGTTTGAGCAATGACCAAGTGCTACTCTTTTATAATTCATTGTGTGTGTGTGTGTGTGTGTGTGTGTGTGTGCATGCACCCATGCATATGTATGTGTATACATTAGTGCATGTATGTGTATGTGCATGTGTATATATGTTTGTAAGTATGTGTCTGTGTGTATATGTGTATTCCCTCGTGTGTGTGTGTGTGTGTGTGTGTGTGTGTGTGTGTGTGTGTATGAGTGTGTGGTGTTGAGGATCTAGTCAAGAACCTTGTAGGTACTGGGCAAGTGCTTTACCATGGAGTTACATTCTTACACGGGGTTTCTGTCTCAGAGTTTCCATTGTCATGGAGAGACACCATGAAGACAACTCTTATAAAGGAAAACATGTAATTGAGGTGACTGGCTTATAATGTCAAAGGTTTAGTCCATTATCATCGTGAGGAGCATGGTGGCTGAGAGTATGGCAGTGTGCTGGCAGACATGGTGCTGGAGAATTCTACATCTTGATCCAAAGGCAACAGGAAGCAGACTGTCTCACTGGGCATGGTTTGAGCATATATGAGACCTCAAAGCCTACCTCCAAAGTGACACACTTCCTCCAACAAGACCACACCTACTTAAACATGGCCACACCTTTTAATAGTGCCACTCCCTTGGTGGGGTGGGGGAATTTTCTTTCAAACTACCATAGTCTCATTATGTAGCCTGAACTAGTTTTAAACTCTCGAATCTCTTGCCTGTCTTCCAGGTGCTGGAATTAAAGGCATGTGCCATGTGATCATTATTTCCCTAAATAGTTATGTGGACAAAATTCCTTTTAAATATTTATGCTAATGTCTACAGACAAGTGCTACCGTCAGTCTGGGACAAAGAAGGGTTAATGATGATCCTTATCTGATCAAAGTACTCGCAATAAGCCACTGTTGAGCTCTCAGCCCCAAACAGGACATCCCTGCAACCAGAGTTCTGGGAGCATTACGTAAGAGAGGGCAAACATATATAAGAACCAGAGGATAGGGAGGAGCGCTATGAAATACTGCTTACCCAGATATAACTTGGTCATTGCAATCACAAACATACAGCAACAAATGGATGCATACAAGATTGAGTCCTTCAACACTCCATCATGGATAGAGGAGGTACTCATGAGACTCCATGCTCTTCTGAGTGGCTATTGACTATTAATGATTGATATGGAAGGGGAAAGCATTTACTCAGTCACGTGGCCACTAAGAACTAGTTGGAAAGAAAGGGTTCTGAGGGAAGGAAGGAGATAACAGAAGCTAATGGGAGTAATGATAATCATAATAGATACATGTGTATATGAAAATGTCAAAATTAAAAAAAAAAAGAGAGAAAGGTCAAAAAATAATGGAAAAAATAAAAAGAACAGTCAACATGTTCCACCAATGCTATACCAACATTGTTAGGCTGCTTAGAAAATTATCTGAATTGTGATATGAGGACATTATTGAAATCTAGTATGTGTCAAGAATAGCTATACCTGCCCTCTCCAAGTTATCTGAGTTTTATTTTGCTTCTGGGCAATGAGTAAAATGAATGGAACAAAAAGCCTCTGAAATTTTGCTACAACGATCCAGTTCAGAATCTTAATACATTTACATAGACCGACTGCTGTGGATATCATTCTATATAAATAAAACACTGATGGCCAGTGACCAGGCAGGAAGTAGGTGGCCAGGCAGGAAGTAGGTGGGACAAGGAGAGAGGAGAATTCTGGGAAGCAGAAGGCTGAGGGGAGAGACACTACAGCCACTGCCAGGACAAGCAGCATGTAAAGACGCCAGTAAGCCACCAGCCACGTGGCAAGGTATAGATTTATAGGAATGGGTTAATTTAAGATATAAGAACAGTTAGCAAGAAGCCTGCTACAGCCATACAGTTTATAAGTAATATAAGTGTCTGAGTGATTATTTTATATGTGGATTGTGGGACTGCGGGGGCTTGGGGAACCTGGAGAGAAGCCCTCCAGCAACAAATGGCACCCAACGGCTCGAGTTTCCACCTTAAACCTAAGAATATTTAATAACCAATGCTAAACAGAGCCAAAACCAGGTTCCTGCTTCTTGTCTCATACCGGCAGCTAGACTCCGCAAAAAGCAGGTTTGAACACTGGCGGGTTCCTGGCGTGTGTGTTTGACCAGCAGTATGGCGGAAATGAGGCGTCTGCCAGCAGCACATTAAGCTGTGTGGTAGATTTAGTCTTTACTAGTATTTAAAAAAAAAAAAAGAGGTTTCTGGGCTACACGCTGCTTTGATAAAAGCTTAGACCCACTATTTCTGAGACTTGATGACTCCCAGAGCTGGCGGAAAACGTACCACTGCCATGTTGGGAAGCTGAAGTGGGCAGAGCCAGCAGCCACAGCGTCCTTTCAGTCTTAGAATGGTGCAGTTTAAAGCAATAGGCTCAAGGTAATATAAAAAATAAGCCACGTAAAGATGGCTACCACACAGAGAATCTGGATTATGTTCTCTTTGATATTCGTAACTGAAGAAAAACATTTGATTGCAAAAGCTGTCGAGTTATGCAAAATGTATATTTTAAAGGTACCTTGACTTCAAAATTTGGATATAAGGATATGTTGCTTTGGAAAAGAGGTTCTGCTTTTGTTTCCACAGAAAGCCAGAGGCTGTGGATTTGTTCCAGATTAAGATACATCAGGTTTCACCAGCCAAGACCCCCTGAAAGGTCTCCGATGACACCATGGCCCAGATGATCCAACATCCAGAGCGGTTTCAAGGCAACTAACTGGCTCCCACAATACAGCCTCATGGACTACCCCATAGGCCTAAAATTTTCTTTGCGTCCCCATAAGATACAGCGCCCCCCTCCAGGAGGAAGTAGTAAGAGATGCTACACCCAAATTCTCAAATATACCAAGCTGGCTTTAGAGGTGGAATTGGCTCACTCCCCCTATAAACCCAGACATACTGCTTTAAAAAAAAATGGTTAAAAGATTCTTGTGTACCAAGTCAAAAGAGCCCTCTGGTGTGGGACAGAGAAAAACCAATATTTTTATTTAAAACAGGTTGATTATAAATGTGATCTCTTTCTAAAAAAGAAAAGGGGATATGATATAGATATATAGGAGGATATAGAGATGATAAGATAAAAGGATAGATTAATGAACCTACTTTTAAAGAACAACTTGTTTAAAATGTTTTACATTGGTATAAATTTTAGTTTATTGATACAAACTTGAAGTTAATTTTGTTATACTGTATATATATATATATATATATATATATATATATATATATTTCTATTCTTGTTTGAGGTATTATGTTTATGTAACTCATTTAAAATTGTAATGGATAATTAAAAAAAGATTAATAATTAGTCATCTATGATAATCACATTTGTAGCCATGTTAGTTAAGTCTTCTAGGTATACATAGATATATTTCAGATAGATAGGTAATCTTCAAACACTTCATAGACCTAGAGAATATGGCATTTAAATAACTTAGAATTCTGTTGACGTGAGACACAATTGCTCCTGGCTGTGCCAATTTGATCCCGAGAGAAAGTTGGGCTTCTAAGACATTTCCATTTGGAAGTTTGTCTTCTTGGCACAAAATGGCCTACTGGGCAAAGAACTGCCCTTGCCTTGACGGCTGACAGTACGAATACAATGCTGTCCTTCCTGGACAAGTGGGACACAAGGAAAGCGACCACTGTACTCTGCCAAGACAGGGTAAGATGGTCTTTCAGAAATCCTGCTTCTGAAAATGGTCTGTCAGATACTCTATAGGCCTGTAGCCAATTTAAATACACCAACAATGCTGAAAAACATTAGGTGACTGTCCAGGCGGCCAGCTGTCTTGGTCTACTTTTGCAAGATTCCCGAAAGTTGCTTGCATCCATCTACCATTTCTCAGGTACCATTATGTTCCTTCTCAGGTCTTTGATGTGGTTGAAAACTAGATAGTTGTAATTTCCTCAGTTATGATAAAAGACAAGTTAGATATAAAACCTTAAATTCACAAATATAAGATAGATAGGACATCTTCTTTAATATTGTAACTGTAATTCTTGCTCGATAATTGTTTTGTTATATGTAATTTTACCATGTTAAAGTTAAAACCTTACTTTTTAAAAAAAGGGGAAATGCTGTGGATATCATTCTATATAAATAAAACACTGATGGCCAGTGACCAGGCAGGAAGTAGGTGGCCAGGCAGGAAGTAGGTGGGATAAGGAGAGAGGAGAATTCTGGGAAGCAGAAGGCTGAGGGGAGAGACACTGCGGCCACCGCCAGGACAAGCAGCATGTAAAGACGCTGGTAAGCCACCAGCCACGTGGCAAGGTATAGATTTATAGGAATGGGTTAATTTAAGATATAAGAACAGTTAGCAAGAAGCCTGCCATGGCCATACAGTTTATAAGTGATAAGTGTCTGAGTGATTATTTTATATGTGGATTGTGGGACTGCGGGGTTTGATGGAACCTGGAGAGAAGCTCTCCAGCAACAACTGACTATAGTCAAGCCAATGTGTGGCCTATGAGAACACATTCTGTTCTTTCCCTGTACCAGATAGGAACATGGTTCTGAAGAGGAGGGCGCTATCTTGAGGCCATTTACAAAAGGGAGAAGACATCACAGGTTTTTAGTGTCTTTGTCTTCAAAATCTAATGCATTATCTTGCTTGATCCTTACAACTGGAAAGGAGACAATACTAATCTTTCTACTTTGTATTCTTTATGATTTATCAAAGGCTACATGCATGGAATTATGAGTCCTCAAACATTGTGTGGACTGTCAGGCGTTTGCCGTTTCCTTATGATTCTTAGTGGTCTCGTGAAGCACTGCTTTCTAATATTTCCTGCAATCTGATATAGTATTGTCACACACATCTTGGCTGAGACTCAGCAGTCTCCCTAGGGACAAGCTTGTGCTCACGATGGAACACACCATCCTCTAAGGTTAGTTGAGACCATCACTTGCTCTGTCACTTGTGAGTTAGGTATTAGCTGTCCTTCAAGTTATTTCCTATAGTGCCCCTGGTTCCTTCTGTGTGTGCTTTTCCTTACAGGCTGGACAGATTGATTTTGAAAGCCACCTACACTGCAGTTTCTTCTATTTAACTCCACTTACCTGATTATGCATCACAAAAGGAAGTAGGAATTCGGCTACACTGTCAACCCACAGACGCAGTCCCAGACAAGTGACAGAGACTTAAGGAGCTCAGCCAGAGCACACTAATGGATCTCTAGGAAGATGATGATGGACAGGAGCCACAGAAGCCCCAGCCAATTGTGAAATACCGGGTTCTCGTGGGCTGTGACTCCCGTAAAAGCCAGGTACAACAGTGGACATGGCTTTGTGCTATTTAAACTAATTATTTGATAAGCAAATGGTCTCTGGGAAAGGGCTCGTCCTCATATCCTGCTTACTTAGATGGTTAACTGTCACGAGTGAGGAATGAAACTTGTAAAGTGCTCACAAGAATGATGGTCAGAGAACATCATGCAGATGTACTATAAAGAGAAGATCAGGGAAGACATGTAATCAAAGGTTGATTGTAAATGATGCCTAGGCCACCATTGCTTCACTTCTGTATTATCCAGTGTGGTAGATCTTGTCTTCACTAATTCTACCTGTGCTCAGTGTCATCTGTACAGATACATTCTGTATCTCTGCCAAATTGTAGCTCCCCAGTGCTCTAGTCAATGTTCTGGTTTGAATGTGAGACATCCTCCACAGACTCATGTGTTTAAATACTCAGTCCCAGGCTGAGACTGTGGGATCATTTAAATATTGTACTTTGCTAGTGGACATAGGGAGGTAGGAGCCAGCCTTTGAGGGTTACAATCTGGCCTTTCCAGTTAAGCCTTCTGCTTCAGCATCTGCCAAGGTATGAACAAACCACCCTGCAAGCTCCTATTGCTTCAGGCCAAAGCACTCCCACAGCTATTGCTGTCCAGATATAAAGGACAAAAACTTGCAGCTAGTCTTCTCTTAGGTGTTTTGTAACAGTGGCAAAAAAAAGTCACCTTTTTCCAGCATGGTGTACCATTAATTGAAAAGCATTACTTGGGGATGCAGAGAACTAACATGGATACAGAGCTGCCACTCAGAGGGAGGAAGAGCTATGTCTATACTCATACCTCCACTCATCATCTCAGGTTTGTCAAAGGGCTTTCAGGTGAGAGAATATTAACTAAGGGGTCCCCTTTCCTGTTCCTCCTTATTATACAGTGCATCCCCAAGGGCTCAGGAAATACCCATTTTATTACAGATTAAAGCAGGGAGATTCTAAATGTTCATAACACAAGCTGACACAAAGTTACATACAACTAGATAATGATACACAAGTAGATAACACCCCATATACACAAAGGCACACCAAAACCTTCTTCCATTCAGCCACAGTGCAAGGCTAATCTGGGAATGATCTGTGTGGGAAATGCAGGGACAGGTACTGATTAGCTCAGCTCCATATAGTGTGTGGCAAAGGATAAATTAGCATAGTTTTGAGTTTTTTCCAATGACAGAAGGCAATGATCAGAGGCCAGCTCACTGCATTAACCACAATGAAACCAGCAAAGAGTACCCCTGTGCAGACATGTGACTCAGAGTTAATGACACTTAAAGAAGAAAAGGCTCAACGCTCATTCATTTTCTGTTCTTTTAAAGATTATACATTCCAGACAAGTTTGCTTTGAGCCAATATATGCAGTTACCACTAAAGAAGAAAATACACATGGTCAGAAAAAAGATTATGCCTACTATAATAACACAGCTTCAAAACAACCAGATTCAAACTCTCAAGTATTGCATGAATAGTTTACGCACACCTGTAGTGGTTCAGAGAGAGCTATTAAGGTTTAGACAGGAGTCCATGTCACCTCTGGTGTTCTCTCCAGAGATAGATTATAAACAGTTCTACAAGCCTGTGCCTTATCCTGTTGTTACAGGCTCTGAACAGAAATTCTCTGTGAAGCCCTGTCCTACTGTATTGGAGTGGTAGAACTTGGTGGCTCCCAGCACTTACTTCATGAGCATTCCTTGGACAGACAAACCCACAGACCTGCCAATCACTCATGATCAGACAAGGACAAGGTAGACTAAGATGTGCTTTGTGCATCAGGCAACAGATTATGTATTCAAATTGTATAGCAAGAAACACATACAATTTTATTTAATTATCTAATATGTCCAACAACTAAAGAGAAAAAACAGGAGAGAAATGCCCAAGATCACAAATTAATGAGAAAAAGTAGTTCTTTTCAAACTAACATGATTATATTATTATTGAAAGGAATGGTAGAACTCTAGGGTGGATAAAATCAAAGAGGAAGGGGAAAAGGAAAGAGAGACTATTATTTTTACTTATTTTTGTTGTGCTACTATGTGTTAGAATATTCTAAAAGAGGGGGACAGAGGGATCCAGCAGAGAGATCACCAACAGTGTGACACTAATCCAGGGGAGAAATTATAGTGACGAGCTAAGGATGTGTACACAGTAGAAAACCTAGATCCGAATTTAGCTGCTCAGATAGAATTAATAGAAACATGGCTCACTTGCTTTGGGATTTCAGAAGCAGAGAATCAAACGTTGAGCTGTACTAATAAAAACTGGCTAAATTATCAGGCTTGTCTCTAACATACAAAAAGCATCCTCAAATCAATAAAAAATTGATATTCGAACTGATCCATGTACTTGAATAGGATATTTGTCAAATGCAAAAGTGTGAGGAGTCATCCAAGCAATAATAAGAACAAAATTACAAATAAAATGGCAAAAATTTAATCCATTCAAGTCAGCAAAGGTATAAAGAAATAAGTTTCATTCTTCTCTGATAGTATTCTATGTGATGATTAATACTGTCAACTTGACAGGATCTAGAGTCACCTAGGAGACAAACAGTTATTTACTTGCTGATTGAGGAGACCTTATAATCAGCTGTCTCACACTTTTGCTACCATATCTTGCCTATCACAATCAACTTCCCCTTGAACTGTAAGCCAAACTACACCCTTCCTTTTTTTAGGTGCTATAGTCAGGTATGTTATAATGACAAGAAATGCAAATAAGATAGTTTTTATTAGGATATTCCATGTATTAAATGACCCTGCAAGTTTAACAGGAACTAAACACACTTGGAAAATCTGTAGAACCCCAATATTTCTAGTAGAATAATCATTACCATCAAGAGATGTTATATGTATATTACAATGTTAATCATAACTTTGTTTATTATAATACTGAGGTAAGGGAAAACAACATATCTTTTGCCAATCATTTAGTTCACTTATGTCTTGCTCTATCAATGGAATGGAATGTTGCCTTCATAAAGAACAATGCCCATTTTAATTACACAGAACATCTTAATGAGACAATACTGAGTGGAAAAGCAGAACAGAAAGTTTGTTTTTATTGTCTCTGCATTCAAGCAAATATCAGGAAAGCAGTTAATCAAATGTTGTCTTGAACTTCTCATGGATGTAAGTTTTCTCTTACAGGGTCATAGATCACAGTTATTTTCTGCATGAGGTTTTCATAAAAATATCTCTGGCTTTCTAAACTACAAGAATGGCTACATTCTTGTAGGTCTATTTGTGCAGGTTGGTGCACACTGTTACCAGAAGTGAATTTTTAGTTCCAGGTCAGGGCACTTAGTTTTGTGTGTTGAGTTCTTCCAGACTTCCTCCTTTAGCCATAACATCTTACATACAAGGTTTCCAAGACTGACTTAGAACTACACCAGCAGCATCACTGAAACAGGATGCTTGGCTGGCACCAAAGGGCCATGCAGCATAGGAAACACATATCTGTTGCTTTAAGGTGGTAAGACTTCTAGGCTATTTGCTCCTTTGTCATAATCTAGCTTGTCCTATTTTCTATAACCTATGTGATGTTTAAAAGCAGATAAAAGGCCACTTTCGTTATACACACAAATCCATGATCCCAAGTCTGGAAAAACATTTCTATTATTCCTAGCCTTTAAAAATAGTAAACAAATGATCTTATATTGCTTATATGTTTGTTCCTTACACTAATACACACACTAGAAAACAATCCATTGGTAGATGGCTAGCAGGCTAAGTGGCTGTCCCAAGCTGCATTTTATATTCATGGCTATCCTTGCATGGCTGTTTCAGACAACTCCCTGATTTTTGCAAAATCAATCAGGCACAATGAGCCTGTATCAGAACAATGGGCTCTGCATCCACAGAGGGGAATGCCATGAACCTACCTTGGTTTGACAGGTCATCCACACTTCAGTTGACCATGCAATTTCATTAATAGGACTGAGGTTTTCATTTCTGGTTTTATTGTTTAAATAACACAGGTTGTTCCATGGGTTACAAACATTCCAGGAGGGATCTGGAAATAGGTGACTTTGCATATGCAACCTGTTTTCACTGGGGAGGGTGTTTCCATTTCTTACTTTAATCAGTCTGGTCAATTAAACTGGATGTTTTCCTATTTGTTTTCATCCAGTTTACCCCCTCCTCTTTGCATTTTGCTTTTTATGAACTATCTCAGAGCTGCTATTCAGGCTACACAACCCTACTGGGAATGTTTAAAAAATAAACTAAATTGCCTTCCTGATTTTCTTTCTTTAAAAAAAAAAAGAGTTCTTGAAAATTAGATTTCTCAACAGCCTCCACTCCACAACCCCTCCTTCCTTTTTAATTTAGATTTTGGGGAAAATTCATAGCGAGCAGGAGCCCTCAGTTTGACAGTAAAGCACATATATTAGGATTATAGAAGTTGTCCATGAAAACAACGCTTGCTTGCAAATTTTGGGTGAGAGGCAACAATCTTATAGGTCAAGCTATAAAATAACTTCACAGTTCTTGAGTTAACATGAGGCCATTTTGCCCTTTGACTATATCTGATTTCCCATTGTGGTCAATAAGCGGAGTGCAGAAGCGTCAGAAATATCGCATCAGGACTGTCAGCACCCTGGACTCGGCAATCAATCCTCTCTAGATGGGAGATAACATCAGAGCTGGTTTCATAGAAAGAAGGTCAGCATGCTGGCTGGTGTTCACTATGCATGTGCTTATGACCTATTCCTTTCCACTTAAAAGTCACACTCTTCTTAAAGAAACAAAAATTATCAGGAGACATTCTACTCTGTATTTTCAAGCCTTTCACCTGCATTTTCTGGCATAAATAAGACATATCCAAATAGATGTCCACTCAAGGCTTCTTTTAATCATTTAGCTAAGTGACCAGTACTTGGGATAATAAGAAGGGCTTTGCATTGTAGAATAATTATGATTGAAGTTGTTTCCCCTTTTCAATGAAATCCATTCTCTTTCCACCTTTCCCCTCTCTCCCTTATCTTTACACACATCTGCTAGTGCATTCACATCTCTCCTTCACCAGCATCACCCTCAGCACCAGAGTGTGCCATACTTGCAGACCAGAACAACAAGGAGAAGGGATACCTTCTTTGTTTCCCATCAGAGTTTTAGCTTGCCAGTTATACTCACATTACCTCGAGGACAAAAGGCTCAGACAATCAAATGGACCATGCAGCCATTACAATCAATGTGCCAATCGGTCTAGTACCCTGCCACTGCAGAAATGTGAGCTGATTGGATCTGTTTTCAGAGTTCTACTAATGGAAAGAAGGTCAGAAAGGATGCTTGGCCAGGAAGTGCTAAAAGATCAGATAATGATTTTTCTACCTGGCATTGGGCTGTCTAGGGTGGAAAAGGTGTCAGTTGCTCTCCGGCTTGAATGATGCATGTGGTATTGAGTAGAAGCCCCCATGTGCATCTACTCTTAGTGGATTTGCACATGCTGCTGGTCCTAAGCAGTTCCCCTAATGATTCCCTTAGGAATGCATTGGGGGAAAAAAAGCCTTGCCTCTGCAGCAAGCTTGCATCTACAGATTGAACATTTATGATTTCCATTTTAGCGCTGTTATTTTTATCCTGGTCTTGTTTGGGCTGAAGCATTAGTGGAAGTGTAATGAATGTACTTAGCGAGGCCTAGCATTACCTGCTCAGAGTTCTGCATCTTGCTCAATCCCTTATGATGAGGAGCTGCAATGCATCATGTTTTCCCTTTTTCCTCTAAGTGTCTATTTTGCTTGAAACCAAGATTCACCCCCTTCAAGCTATTTTTACGCAAATCATGGGCTGTGGGTGCTCGTGCACTTTCTGATCTGTGTGCCTGTAATCCTGACCAATCCTGGCAGCCAGAGCCATATCACCAGAGGGCAACAGCTGCTTTAGAAACTGCTTTAAAGTCAGGAAGACACAGTGCTTGCCTTCACCACTCCAGACTGGCCTGGAAAGATGGACTACAAATGGACTGCCAGACCCACATCTTAGAGAGGACCAGCTTTCACTGAAATAACTAGAAAAAGACCATGTATGATTTTTGTAAACTTCATGTCCTATGCCCCTCTGCTATGAAGAAACACAAGAGGTGTAAGGAAGCATACTTCCTATATATTTCATACAGAGGAAATGCTGAATTTGACATCCACCCAGGAGGTCAATCAGCCTCAGAAACAAAATCCACCATCTGAGTCTATGAGAAGATAATATTGGCATAATGATACTCGACCCTTGGCCAGAAATCCTGGAGTGGCTGCAGGAAAGCTCCAGTGGGTAAGAGGAGGTAGAATGTATTCTTTAGGCTAGGAGAGATGCAGTTTTCTTTAATGGAGCCCAGACAAGAAACCTGCAGAGTGAGAAATTAGAAATCAACGTAGTAGACACACTTTTAGCTATTTGTTTATTAAATGATACTTGCTTCATCTGTGACTGATGGTTGCAGGGAGGTGGAAAATACTGCAAGATCCAGACACACACATCTGGTGTCCTGGCTGCCAGGGGCTGACATCCTTACCACACGTGGCAGTTAGATGCCTTCAGGGTGTCCCAGGAATCTGACTCTAAGGTAAACCCAGATGAGAGAGGAAGGAACCTGAGCAGCACACGGCACTGTCTGGCAGGAAGGAAAGCTAGCCATAACACAGATATTACAACGGTGGGTTTCATTTTCATTTCCTTGGCTTTCTGCAGATTCGACAAACACAGAAATCCCTCCCAAGAAACTAATCCCTAACCACATCAAGAACACGTGAAGTACTACAACTGACTTGCCCAACCCAGGAGTGGGATTAGAAGCAGCCCACGGGTCCTCTGTTTTCCCCACAAGAGGTTTCTTTAGTTTGGTCATTGGAAATGGGCAATGGACACTCTGCACTAGTATTTATCTGAAAGCTCCTCAACATTAGGAAGTCTGGAACCTTTTCTGGGTGAAGCCACACAGGGTGGATAGCATTGCCTTGTAGTTAAGTAGAAATGGATGGCAGAATTTACCGGCCAGCACTCCTTGATGCTCATATTTTGAAATAGGGTCTTATGTAGCCGAGGCTGGCCTTGAACTCACTGTCTTCCTGTCTCTGCAACATGAGTACCAGGATTGCAGACATGTGCTACCACGGTCGGCTTTAAAAGTAAATGTTTAATGTTCTTATTCACCTTGGACTCTCAGATTAAGATCAAAAGTCCTAAGTAACCACCTCAGGCCTGGAGGATGGCGGCTTGCACTATGCTTAGTTCATTGAAGAAGACAAATAAGAAGCCAAGCAAAGTTGGGCATTAAGGAGTTGGTTGTTATTAGCTACAGTTTGCTGTAAACAGATAGCCCCAGGGGAGGGAATCCATCTATTCCCATACCTCCCCCTGGCTGAATAGTCCCCTGGTATTACTCTATCTAGATGGATCACAGTATGTGTACAGCTTTGCTCCCCTCTGGCTCCCTTCTTTTCCACTTCCCCTGTTTTACAATGTAAACTAACTCCCAGCAGAATCAGAATGATGAAGGGGGATCTTTGATTCTGCATACATTACAGGGATCAGCAGCTAAATGCTGGGTGATAAACACCATCAGGGCATAGACTGCACCAGGAGGAAATGATCTTTAATGGAGTTGCTCTTAGAAGAATCTGCATGTGGCAACTCTAAATACTGTGGTCCCTGTTACGGATCACACGGCACTAATGTATGAATATTAAAGAAGAAAACAGCAGAGAAGTGAACACGAGCCAGCAGAAGGAGCTACCAAAAGAAAACTATATCTACAACTTTCCTGCCTTTCACAGGGCCAGCTCTAGGCAAATCATAACAGACAGAATCGTTCCTCCTAAATCCATCCTTCCTCCCTTGCTGCATTATTCCCATGTTTCTTGATCACCCCCTTTCTATCATGTCAGCCAACAAGGATCAGAGCTCAAAAATCATTATTTGGAGAACATAAATCTGATATCATCCCTGGATATTTGTATTTTAATTGTGTGGGTGGGGAGATTGAATCTAAAGCATGCCTCTCCAATAGTGGAACTGAAGGCAAAATGGGGCAAATGAAGGTTAGGTAAAGTTTGGGAATTTATTCATATCCTGTAAGTAGATTTCTTGGTGCCTACTAGTTCTTTTCCTCTGGGTTAATGGCTAATAGCTCCGTTGATTCCTTTCCTTTCTAAGAATGGGTGGTGGTGGTGGAGGCGGGTCGGAGGGACTTCCTTGCAGTTTGAGTGCACAAGGCTTTCAGCATTGACACAGTGTACTCTCAGCCATGTGAAGTCTACCATTTAGAAGCCATTCAATATATACCTGCCATGGAGAGAAAACCCGGCCACACTCCTATCACTCTCAAGATGGGGCACACGATCTTGCCTCTGTGGCTATGAGGGAATTTACGTACATGTGCTGGCAGCAGGATCTTGAAGATTCAAGTTAAAGAAGGCATAGAAAGGCCGAGTTGCTGCAAGGCAGTCAGCAGCCAGCGTCGATGGTAACAGAGATGGATCTGAAGCTCCAGCACACCCGTATAGCATCACCTGCTTTCCTAGTTCTATCTTGTTCAAGTTTGTCATGATCAGACTGTTGTGTCATCAGAATAGCAACAGACATAAATCTTCATTTCAGAGAACTGATCACATACCTAAGCATAGAGGAGGTCACTCTACCTACTGAGTCGTCTAAACAAATCCATTGAGTGATCTTGAGTCGTTTAATCATAGTGCTGTCATTTGGTTTGGGTAAGCATATTTTCCCTTCATTAGATTTAATATATAATCTCATTATAGAAATATGACACTCTGCACTAACTCTCAGCTCATAAATCAGCTTCTACTTCTGGTTCCTGAGGCCCAAGAATGAAAAAAAAAAAAAAAAAAAAAAAATAGTGACAAAGTGTGGTAAAAAAGTGTGGTAAAAATGCATAGCACATTATATCAGCCATTCAAAAGTGCTACCCTGCCATTCATGTCTCATCTGCGTCGTTAATTTTTCCCAGTACTGTTTCCATAGTACTATTGTGCTAACTTCTATTGTCATATGCAGGCAGACATTTGAAATGCGTGTAAGTCATGAATCATTCCCAAAGATCACGTCCTAACTTTAACCCATCTAGTCGTATGGCCTGTTCCTTCTCTCCTTCCCTGCCCCTTTGTTCTCTTCCTTCTTTCCTTCCTTCCACCAAGCTAACATCATGCAACATCAGGGTATTCATAGACTACTAATGTAGCTATATCTATTTAAGGAGCACTTAGAATATGGCTTTGTATTTTTCTGGCTTTAGATAGGATAAGAAAGAACAGTAGATACATCCCTTGGGTTTAAAGATAGTACAATGCTTTGGGGGAGAGAAGACTGTTTTATTAATACAAATAAAAGAGTTTCTCTATACACACTCTAGGAAATATACAGTTAAAAGGCACCACTCAGGAAATATCTATTTGCTCATATACTATGTGAAAGTGTTATAGCTCCAGAGGGAAAGGTACCCTGACTATCAGAAGTCAGGCTATACCTGCAAGTGTTACAGCTCTGGAAGGAAAGGAACTTTTACTGTCAGAAGTCAGGCAATACTTACAGCTGTAAAGGGAAGGCATCCTGGATACTTATAGCTATGAGGAAAAAGGTATCCTGAGTTGTAAGGAAGTCAGGCTACACCTAGAGCTGTGAAGGGAAGGTATCTTGGATACTACAACTGTGGGGACAAAGGTATCCTGACTTGTCAGGAAGTCAGGCTATACCTGAAGCTGTGAAGGGAAGGTATTGTGGATAACTATAGCTCTAGAGGGAAAGGTATCCTGACTTGTCAGGAATGATCCTTTTGTACACTGTGTGAATATATGTCACTACTATTGGTTTAATAAACAAACTGGCTTGCCAGTAGCTGAACAGGATAAATTTAGGTGGGAAAGCCAAACTGAGAATGAAGGGATGAGGAAAGGTGGAGTCAAAAGAGTCTTGAGTCAGCTGCCAAGCAAGCAGGACATGTAGAAAATGAGGTAACAAGTCATGAGCCATGTGACAAAGCATAAATAGAAATATGGGTTAATTTAAATATAAGAGTTAGCTAGTAATAAGCCTGAGCCATTGGCCAAGCATTTATAAATAATATTAAGTCTCTGTGTAGTAATTTGGAAGCAGCTGCCAGGCTAGCAAGGGATGGTCAGGACAGGAAAACTTCCAACTACATGGAGCTGTGAAGGGAAGGTATCCTGGATACGTACAGCTGTGAGGAGAAAGGTATCCTGACTTGTGGGGAAGTCAGGTTTTACCTGAAGCTGGTTTCCAGTGGGGGATGGTCTTCCTGCAGGATGTGACAATCCTGCTCCTTTCTGAGAGAGAGCCAGAGATGCTACAACTGAGCTCTGCTTCACTTCCCTAAGGGAGTTTCCCAGAAGAGAGGTCCTTTTCTTCTCAGCTCCCTCCCAAGTTGTTCCTTCTTGTGTTTCCTTCTGCTAAGGGGGAAAGCCCTGCAGAAATGTAGCAATCCGCTCCTGCTCAGGAGAAAAGTTGTTACTTTTGCTCTGCTCCCATCAGGGAGTTTGCCAGTAGAGATGTCCATTGCTTCTCCCAGCAGAGATTCTGCTCCACGGCAGCGGCAAAAGGTCTTCACCCAAAACTCTTTCAAGAGATTTATTCTGGAAGAAGAAAGCCAGGACCCAAAACTCTTTCAAGAGATTTATTCTGGAAGGAGAAAGCCAGTAGAGCGGCTGCCTCTGCCAGGGTAGAGAATGGCAGCTGCCAACTGAAAAGGCTCAGGGCTTCTATAGGGCTTCTTAGTGGGGGACCTTTCCTAGGGAGATTTCAGGGTGGGAATTGTTTGGATTTCAATCCAGCTTGGAAAAGCTCAGATTGGCTAGATTTTGTGCTTAGGGAAAGGTTGGTTTTGTGCTCAGTTGGTCAGGGGCAGATTTGGCTCTGGTTTCAGGGCCAAACTGTGCTGCTTTCACTGACCGTTTTTAGTCTTTTGGTTCTAGTTTCAAGGCCAGGTCGTGCTTTTTTCACTGGCTCTGATTCTAGGGACAAAGTGTGTTTCTTTGACTCTGGTTTCAGGGTCAGGGTGTGCTTATTTGGTTCTGGTTTTAGGGCCAGGGTGGGTTCCTTTCACTGGCTCTGGTTTCAGGGTCAGAGTGGGTTTCTTTCATTGGCTCTGGTTTCAGGGTCGGGGTGGGTTTCTTTCACTGGCTCTGGTTTCAGGGTCTGGGTGGGTTTCTTTCACTGGCTCTGGTTTCAGGGTCTGGGTGTGTTTCTTTGACTGGCCCCTTTACCCTACACTATGCATCTACTTAAGTATTTAAAACACATTCAAAGTTAGTATCTCAACATAGAAGCTGTTTGTCCATTCCACAACATTTGACATAATATTAATATATTGAAGCCTTATAACAAATGTTCCAACCAGGATACGTGAAATGAACCCAAGATAGTGTGAAGGATTAGAAAGCTATGAGACACACATTTATTAGTACATGTGTAATTCTGTGATGTTTTCCTATATAAAATAAATATGGTCATGTCTTATAGAAAACTTTCTCTAAAACCTTTCATTCTTCTGTGTGTCGTTTAAAGCATTACATTAATTTTTTTATTTCATTTCTATGGTTCTGATTTGGTGTTCAATATATAATACAATTCTCTAAAGATTAAGAATTCACTGGTTCAGATTTTAAACTTGTAGATGATCTTCTAATATTAAAATCCTACAAAAATCATCAGACTACCAGTTCAGACAAAGTATTGGTGATTTGTAGGGGTTCTAATTTACAACAATAACCTGGCCCCTCAGACTTCTTAACCTGGGTTTGACCTCCACACCTGTGCAGATGGAGAGTCCTGTAAATGCACTGTCATCATGAATCTCATTTGTTTCATGGTACCAAAAGAAGCAAACCAAGACTAGCACCAAACAATTCCCAGGAATTTCATACTATGACCAGGTCTTTGTAGACTACAACAGTAATTGAACAGAAAATGATTGCACTACAGAAAAAGTAAATTATTATGATAAAGTGATGAATATGGTTCCACACATCTGAAAATAAACACTTATTTTTATATGTATATGTGATATACTTGCATACACACACACACACACACACACACATACACACACACACACACACACACACACACACAAACACACACACACTCTTTCTTAAAAAGTGCTAGAGACCTGGGTCCAGTGGCACATGCCTCTCATCTCATATACCCAGGAGGCAAGGGGAAGTGGTCATTTGGATCTAGAGTTAAATTATATCACTTGGGGCAAGAAAGCAAGACCTCATTACATGAACCAATACATGGCAAACAAAACAAAGCAAAGAGAAACAAAGTAAAACAAGAGCAGAAAGATAGAAGGATAAGCAGGTATGGGTGCCCTTAATGCATTAACAAAGATTGATAATTGTTAACACCAAACTACTCTGAACTTTGCTCCTAAGTCTGTCCTGAATGTGGTCAACAGACACTGGGGAGTTTACTGCTGTGGGTTCTGATGCCTGAGACTGCAGGAGCAAGAACAGGCGGGGAAGAGTCTGGATCAGGAAAAGGATGAAGGTTTGCATTACAGAGGTCAAGATTTGAACTGAGGACAGGGAAGACTAAGGACATGGGAAAACAGAATATGAAGTGTGTACAAGAAAGCTGAGTGTGTGCGCATTTTAAATCCTATTTCTTGACTCATGAAGGAGATGGAATTTAACCTAGAGCTTTGATGTTTTGTCTTCTTTGATAGAAGTCTATCTCCATTGACTGTCAGTTTCATAGTAAACTTGAAGGATGGCACAGCTTAGTCTGGTTATGCTAGCAGCAGTCAGACAGTGGGTTTAGAGGTCACTGAGGTCAGTCTCTCAACTCCTATAAAACAGCTCTGGAGTCCTGCCAGTGCCATGTCAGAGGAGCAGCAGGTGGTTATTGATGTTCAAGGTGGAAGCCCACCAGGAGGCAACCCCCTTATGGATAATTCTCAGTTAGGCAAGACCCCCTGAGACTACAGACGCCAGGTGTCTTTTGCTCCTGCTGTGCTTTTCCATGTTTGCTGTTGCTATGTTTTGCTGATATCTGGCATGGTTGAAATAGGTGTGGGGAAATTCCCCACTGCCTAGAAGGTAATGTGTGTATCTCATGGAAATATCCCACTCTACTGGACATTTTTACCTGTGAATTATTATGAAGATGACTTCTTCCCTAAGCTGTACCTTCTAATTATTCTAATTTATCAATTATTAATATTAATATTAATTCTTCTAATTTATCAATTATTAATATTAGCTTATACAGAGCTTTGATGAATAAAAGTAAATACAAGGATATGTTTCACAGCAAAGGCCTATCAGTTCCAACTTAGGAGCTGCTTTGGATCACAGCTCAGGTTAATAATTAAGGAGAACAATTGAATTCTCCTAGAGTCAGGTTGGCCCTAGTTCTCTTAATGCTAAAAAGATACAGTCACAAGTCTCGGTGTGCATCATTTGACTGAAACAAAGCCTTGTAATAACTATAGGTTAGATCAGATGTTTTGATAATAGCTTTAAGATGAAAAAAAAAAACACAGAAAACAATCTAATGTCCATAAGGACACACAGCTGAGGTAAAAAAATACAAAGCAGCCCAACTGTTAAGGATGGTTGATGATCAAAGGTGATGATTAACTTCTTGCGCCCTCAATCTCCTGATATAAGAAACTATTGCTAGATGGGTATACACCCTAAAGATCTAAAGTACAGCTGAATGATTGTATTTTAATGTACAAGAATTTATGTTTGTGATTCCTTTAAGATATAGTAACCATAGTATGCAGTCTAACAGCAGAAGAGTTGGCTGTGAAAAAATCCACTCTGTCTGCTCATGTTCTGTTAATCTGCAATAAGTTACTTAGATGAAAATGTATATGGGATATTGGGATGACCTTGTTTTTAATCATGTAAGGGAGATGAAAAACATATTACCTGTACTCTGTAGGAATTTAGAAAAATCAGTGTATGGAATAAAGATTTGAATGAACAGATGTTTTTTAGAAGTACTTTGACATTAAAGAATCCTTGTGAAAAACAATCATTGTTTTGCTGAGGGGGCTTTGTGGCCATCTCATGACTTTGGTCACAAGACACCTCAGGCACACCTGGGACTCTAGTATTATTGTGTATTGCACACAATGCTTAATGAAGGACTAGAGTCATGGAGGTATGTGATGTTCCCTTTCAGTATGCCATGTAAATTAAGGTTAGAGACCTTGATATGAGGAAATACCATATGTAACCATCTATAAATACACTTTTGTATGGTTGTTTGTGCCCTCCACCCCAAGCCATTCAGTCCAGCCCAGTCAGTCCATCAGAAGAGGCTGGTGAATAAAGGAGGAAGCCATCGAGAGAGTGTGTGAGTGTCCTTCTTTCTAACCCCCTCAGAGAGAAAAGTTTTAGCTTATGCTAACACTGTGGATTTCCCTTCAAGCCCTGTGCTTCCTAGAGGTTGGCCCACAAGGCAGCAATCAAGTCCAACTTCAGTATCCTTGGCATCAGACTACTTTTCCTCTATTCATGTGTCTGTATGTGTGTGTGTCTGTGCCTGTGTGCTTGAATATAAGGGGGTACATATGTGTGGTGAGTTACATATAGGTGTGGAGACCTGAGGTAAATCTCTGTGAATTTGAGGCCAGCCTGGTCCACAGAGCAAGATCTAGGACAGGCATCAAAACTATACAGAAAAACCCTGTCTCGAAAAACCAAACTAAATAAGTAAATAAATAAAAGCCCAAATAAAGCACTATGAGACAAAAAAAAAAAAAATCTACAAAAACACCACTGAGTTCATTTTGTGTTAGACATCAATTATTGGGTATGCAGTCTGCCCTTAAATGGGGTTTCTATACACAATGAGACTCCATTGGAGAAAGCAATTGTCAGTTAAAGATAGTTTCTTGGTTAGGAATGGGATCTGATGTCCATTTTTCCCTCTCAGTGTTGGGAGCCTGCTGTGGGGTAGTCTTTCTGAATGCTGTGAATATGTGTTGTTGCCACTGGTTAATAAAGAAGCTGCTCTGGCCTATGGCAAGACAGGTTATAGCCAGGTAGGAAATCCATGCAAAGATACAGGGATAAGGAAGGTGGAGTCTGGGGAGACGCTGAGCACTGCAAGGGGAGCAAGGTGAAACTGAATACAGGTAAAGCCACGAGATATGTGGCAGCACATAAATAAATAGAAATGGGTTAATTTAAGATATAATAGTTAGCTAGCAATAAGCCTGAGTCATAAACCAAATAGTTTGTAATTAGTATCAAGCCTCTGAGTGATCCCCCCCAGGGTAAAAGCTGAAAGAACAGAGAAACAGAACAGCCAGCCACTAGTTCTTACCTCTATGAAATACTCAGCCTAAAGAGAGAGTTCCTGTTTCCTCATGCCTTATACACCTTTCTCTGCCCTGCCATATTACTTCCTGGAATTAAAGGCATGTGTGCTTCCTAAGCAAACATTTTGGACTCACCAAAATAGGATAAATAATGGAGTATTGTCCTCTGAATCTGTGAAATGTTAATGGACTAGACATTGTTAATGTAATGTATTTTGACTGTATATATTGTATATACTTATTGTATTTATTTATATAGTTTTTCTTATATTAGTTATAACCTTTTATTATTTTAAGACAAAAAAGGGGAAATGTGGTGATATATTGTGTACCCTAATAAACTTGCCTGAGGATCTGAGGACAGAGCCAGCCACCAGATTAGAAACAGAGCCAGGCAGTGGTGGCACACACCTTTAATCCCAGCACCCGAGTGATTATTTTAAAAACAGCTGTGGGACTGTGGGACCAGGGTGGGACAGAGAAAACTGTCAGGCTATGGGACCCTGTCACACTTGAACCTGTGCAGGCTCTGTGCATTTTTGCCATGGTTTCTGTGATTCATATGTGTATCAGTCATGCTGTGTCAAACTTCTAAACCCTTTTGAGGCAAGGCCTCATAATCAAACTCAGAGCTTGCCCATACAGCTAGTTTGTAATTAATATCTAGCCAGATAGCTAGCTCAGGAGACTCCATCTCCGTTTCTTTCTAAGCTTAGGATTATAGATGGCTTGCTTCGCCCACTTGGAATTTACTAGGGTTCTGGGGATTTTAATTCTGGTCCTCTTGCTTGTACAGCATGTACTCTAAACACGGGGCTCTCTCCACTGCCCACAGAATGCTAATGTTAAGGATGGGGAGTTACCACAATTGAAATACCACGTGACAAGAGGGAGGAAGCATTAGAATGGCTCCTTACAATTTAAAGTACCACATGAATGGGAAGGAGAGGTTTTTCAGGGCTTCGTTGAAGCCAATTAAAGGGATTTCTCATGGTAAAGAAGCCATGGCTTAAAATAACCAACTTATTTATTTTTAAAATTTAAAATACTTAAAATTTTTATTTTGTATGCATATAGGGGGAGGTGCACACATGTAGGTAGGTGTGCATGCAAGTGTGTGGAGGCTAGAGGACAGGCTTAGTTGTGTTTCCTTGGGTTCTATCCACCTTTTTCTTTGAAATATGCTCTGTCACTCACCTGAAGCTTACCAAGTCCCAGGGATCTGCCTATGTCTAACTCACCAGCACATTGATAGTATAATTATGTGTCACATTCCCAACTTTTGTGTTTTACATGGGTGCTGTGGTTCAAACTTAGATCCTCATTCTTGTAAGATAAATAAACATGTTACCAACTGATCCATCTACCTCAACCTTATCTTTTAGCTTTAAATTCATTTTAATGTATCCTGTTATGTAATTCATGATTTTTGATTGAAAAAAAATGTGGCTTCAGTTGGTAGAAACACAAAATTTTGAACTGTCCAAAAGCTTATAAGAAAGATCACAAAGATATTATTGTCTCTTCCCTTAAGCATTAGTCCAAGTGAGGTTGTCAGTCACCTGGCCAGGAGACCACCCCAGGAAAGCTGATTCACCTTATAGCCATAAGATAATGATGAGAACAGGAGATTGAAACCTGTCAAGCAGGTCCAGGACCACAGAGCAGCACTTTTAAGAATGTACTGGAAGCCAGAAATGCTAGAAGGGAGATCTGCTTCTCGTTTCTTTGTTATCTCCTAAATGAGTCCCTCTACCTAAAGGCTGTATGTGCCTATGGGACTGAGAAAATACCCCTGGACATCTGGTAAGAACAACTGGACTGATTGACAGCTCATCCTTCTCCCCATATCCAACCCAGTTTCTGCCATAAGTCCTTTTAAAGAACTCCAGATTAGCAGCTTGTGGATACCAGTTTCCTGGGATCTCCCATTCTACAAGAGCTCTGCTCTCTCTTTCCCTTTTTAACTCCAACTTATGAATCTATAACAAACTTCCCTCTAAAATTTACTCTTTGTGGTACATGAACTTCATTCTTTGAATTCTCAAGACCATAACCTGACATTGGCTCAGGCGGGCTTTGGTGCCGTCATGTTTCCAGCTCCCCAAGAAAGACTGTCATTCTCAAAGGCACCCCAATATTCCTATATACATAAGAGAAATAATTATGTCTTTTAAATGATAGTGTATTTATATACACCACAAACCCTATCTTTCAATGTGCTTGCTCATAGATCTCTATTACTAAGCTTTCTTTCTGAATTCTAACTCAGGAAGCATAAGTCTTCATTTTTTCCTTCTTTCTATGTTCTCTCTCTCTCTCTCTCTCTCTCTCTCTCTCTCTCTCTCTCTCTCTCTCTCTCTCTCTCTGTCCCACCCCCACAAAGACACCACTCCCCAAGCAGCTGCTCAGAGACTTTCTATTGCTGAGTCTGCCTGTCTCCTTGACTTCCAACTCAGAAAGCATGCCTTTTTTCTCTTTCTCTTGTCCATCTCTCTCCTCCAGGCAGCTGCTGAGATCACCAGTTTGCCTGCCCTACAATTTTTCTCTTAAACGCCAATAACATTATCCTGGAGTTTCTGGGTTTGTTATTATTATTTTTTAATCTACAAGACTAAGAACTTGCAAAAGGGACTTATGTTCCCCTCTAACGGTCATCCTGTAGTAATAGAGATGAGATGAGAGAGGATGGCATGACGTGTCTTGCCAAACACACAGCCTAAGCAATGAAGCCACCTGCACAAAAGGCCAAGAGCAAAGCCAGGCAGCTCTGCACAGAGAGAAGCACAAGGCAGTGCCAATCAGCTGAGAGACAGATGGCTGAGGCATGGATGTGATCCAGGCCCTCTCCTCAAATGAAGAAGCCTGTGCCTGTGGAGGGAGGAGCTGATGCCCAGGCCACACAAAAGTAGCTGAAAATTGTAACATGTTCTCTTTGCTAAACAAAGAAAGGTTTAATATAGTTCCCAGACTGAGTATCACCAAGTGCAAACTCAGATAATGTTTCCTATAAATATGTGACTGAAATATGCACTATTCCAGTTTTGAATATGAAGCTGCATCTAGTAAAATGGTAAATCCCTGACATAAATCTGAGCCTTATAGATATTTGTATAATTTGGCCATTGGCATTATGTTTTCTTGCCCACATTAAAAAACTAGGACTTGATATCCCCAACATTCTATTATAAAGAATATATATATAATAAGGATATATAACATATATGGTTATAGCTAAATTTTATTGCGCCTATGAGTGTGAGTTTGTGTATGTGTGTGGAGGTGCCTATGGAAGCCAGAGTTACTACATTCCCTGGAGCTGGAGTTATGGGCAGATGTCAGGCACCTGGATGTTGGGAACCGAACTCACGTCCTTTGCAAGAGCATTATGCATTGCTAATCACTGAGCCAATTCTCCATCTCCTCTCCATCTCCTAGTTTAAAATATATTTTCACAAAATATGTGTTCTCAGTTAAACTGGAAGCTCCTTAAAGAAGTGGAACCTGCCTATGTTATCTCTGATGTCTACTTGTGTTTATTATGAAAAAGTCACTATTGAAATGTTGAGCAGAGATTTTTCTAATGAATACATTCAGAAATGATGAATGATACTCTAATATACCAGCTGAAAAAAAGGAGCTAGATAGTTATAAAGCCCTTTGTGTCCATATAGGCTCCTTAAATGCCAATTAAATATTCTAAAGAAATGGGCATTTGCCCAAATGTCATCAACTGAAGGGACAATATGTATGAATGCTTGTTATACATAACAGGGGAATGTCATCTCAGGAAAAGAAGATGATAATATTTTTTGGCTCCCATCCACGTAATAATTGGCTAAAACCAGATGACACCAAAAAACTTAATTATAGAAAGAAATATGCCTTGAACATTTTTAGGACCCATGTAAAACAAGTTATAATCCAATAAACCCTAAAAACATCTTCTCCAAAACAGGCTGGGAAAAATGAGCTCTGTAATGTTGTTACTATCTTATTAGGAGAAAGAAAAACTGAATGGTTGACTTTCATGAGCACATATGTTACACACGTCCACACATTTCCACTAAATGTCTTGATACATGCACCACTGTTACAGCTCTCAGGTCACAGGAGTTTACACATGTCAGGAATTTGGGATCTATCTAGCTCAATGCCTTTTTTTCCCATCTAAGAAAATTGTGGTAGAGGAGTGACATGGGTCACTTGAAATCACACAACTAATCTGTCATTTCTGGGATGACAAATAAACTGGTCAGCCACCCACACTATGGAAAGAGCTTCTAAGTTTTGATTACAAGAAAGAAAATAGAAAAATAATGCATGTGAGTGTTGCTTGTAGATATGTGATGGCATAGATGTGCAGACAGTGACCACATCCTAGACAAAACATAGAAAACCCTCAGGAGCATGGCAAGGCTGTTAATGAAAACATGCATTAAGAGGTCTGGAATTTCTATAGGTTGTCTAAGTGATCTCAAGAGCCTGAGCTTCCCACTCAATGTCCTCTAATCCTCAGGGGAATGGGTCATGAACATAAAATAGGGGATAAAACTCTGTCCCAAGTTCAATGCAAGATCAGCTCAGGCACCCCTGCAAAAAAACAGTACTAACAAAGGCCAGGAGCTCACAAATGATGAATGACAAGCATATACTCAGTAGTGAAAGAGGAATAAACAGTCCTCAGAAAAATTGGTTTTACTTAAATTTGACATTAAAAGTTATAAGAAAAAAAAAAAAAAAACAAAAGAAAGAAACCCAGAATTTTATCTTGAGAGTACCTTACACCAAGTCCATTTCCTAAAAAGTAAGTCCATTTCTAAAAGCTTTCAGTAGGGAAACTCAGAGAAAAAACACCTAGCAAAAGTAATTTACAAGTTAATTCTAGAGTAAGTGACTCTAGAAGCATGGGTATTCTAGGTATTTTTCCCATCACTGTGACCACATATGGACAAGAAGCATGACAAAGAAAGAAGGGCTATGTCAGCTCATAGTTTGAAGGTCCAGTTCACACTGGTGGAGGTGGCATGGGGCTATGAGTTTGTGGCTTTGGGTCAAGGTGCATCTACAGGAAAGAAACCGAGAAGTGAATGCTGGTTGTCAGCTTCCTTTCTCCTTTGTGAGCAGTCCAGGCCCTCACCTAATGGAATGATGCTGCCCCTCATTTAGAGCAGGTTTTTCCAATTCAATGAACCTAATCCAGACTGTCCCTCAAAGACATGCCTCAAGGTTTGTCCCTTAGGAAGTTCTCCATCTTGTCAAGGCAATAATCAATATTAACTATCATAATTGACTATAAAGATCTTGGCAGATGGATTTCAATAAAAAGGAGCTTGCTACAAACAAAAGAGACTTGCCAAGTACATAAAGAAACAAATGCTTCAAATGTTCTCGTAAATGATAGACAAAGGATCCGATTTTCAGAGACTGATGGCATTATAATGAACTAGAGAAGAATGTAAAATAGTTTCACTGTCTTAAATCAAGAATGTATGAAATTATAACACATGCTAAGCATGGCAGTACACATCTATAATTGTAGCATCTGAGACACTGAGGCAGGAGGACTGAGACTTCAAGGTTAGCCTGGGCTATGTAATGAGTTTAAGAGTAGCTTAGACAACAGAGTTTAATTAATTAAAGTTGGCCTATAAAAACTAGCCAAGAAGATAAAAAAATTCAGAACTTCTAGAAATAAAAGCATAATGGTTAAAATGTAAACGAATAAAACTCAAAATATAAAATCCACAGTTGCAAAGTTTGTGAGCTTAAGAATTATCCAGAGTAGCTCTATGGTGGAGTAGTACTTCAGCAGAAAAAGATGGCCTACAAGACAAAGGGGTGAGACCCAATAGAAGCAGTGTGTGAGGGTCTAACATAATTTATCCTAGGATGGGCCAGCAACAAGCAACATCATAATTTCCTAGAGTACAATGGAGAGTGACCACACTACAGCAGTCTGTATTATCACAAACCCTCTTGCTGATTCTTTTAGTCTGTACTTTGAGAAGTATTACTCCCAATTAACTTCAGTCTGGGTTATGACACAGAATATGTAAATGATTAGAGTAGTAACAATAAAAAATTAACATAAAATTACTGCAATTATTATTGAACTTGAGATTTAGGGAACTGTGGCTACCTCTCACGTGGATAAGTAAAAAGAAATGGTCATTTATATGGATGGTAAAGAACACCAAAGACAAAAATAAGATCATAAAACACATAGGGGGAAATTCAGATCATAGTCAATAGAGTTGATAAGAACATAGCCTGAAGAGAAGTCAGTCTGGATGAGAATATGAGAAGAATTAGCATGGCAGTCTACACGATACAGGCATCCATATACAAAACAAAGATTTACATATTTTGAAAAACTGTAGGGCTTCACTGAATGACAACTAGATAGAAAATTAGGAAAACAATTTGAATCAAATAATTACTCCCCAGGGAGAACATGTTACCAATCGGGAAATAGCTTTCATATTGCCATATGAATACCAATAATCATTTCACCAGAGTGTATTCCACAGAGTTGAGAAGCTGGCTGCTGAGAGATACAGACACAGAGGGAGAGAGGGACATCTTCATTTTTCCTGAGTAATACAGTTAGCACTGTGTTAATATGGAGACTCAAAACAGCACAGATGGAAATGTCTTTCTTTTATTTTGTTGAAATGACTTTTAAAATTTGACTCTGAGAAGTGGGTGAGTGGTTTGATACTGTTGCAAGCTTCTGTGACCCTGTTGACCCTTCAAATTTAGGCTTATTTCATCTGCATAAAACATCATTCAACCCCTTTGCTCAGTTGCAGATCAATGACTAAGAATACACTTTCAGTTTCTAACTCAATTTGATGTCTCCTAACAGATACAGGTATGCACAAGGTCTCTCACCTAAGCCAGCTTTGCAAGCACGCTCTGGGGAAATCCCTACACTCTACACCAGTAAACACAGACGGGGAATGGAACATGCCATTGTGTGAATGTGGCCAAAGTCTGGACACAAATCAAAGTACCCTCAAATGCTAGGGATTGAAAACTGGCAAAACCAACAATTACAAAACAAAAGAATGGCTACAAACACTGAGTGAAAGAGGCATGGATTAGGAGAGCATACAGCAGGGAGGATAACCAATTAAAATAATGCACATCAGCTTGGCTGAATCTCAAACGTATACAACTATAGAGAATACACAAGACATAGTACCCAAAACGGAACAACTTATTGTTTAGGGATGTGTTGTATGCAGTAAAAGAGTAGAAAACTAGCTATTGAGGACAGATACATTGAACATTGCTTGCCAATTGTCTATGCAGTAGGATATGCAGTTCTTTGAAAAAAAAAATATGTATATGCTAAGAAGTTAGAGGGATAGCTGGATTCAATTGATAATTTTTTTTTTTTTTTTTCGAGACAGGATTTCTCTGTGTAGCTTTGCGCCTTTCCTGGGACTCACTTGGTAGTCCAGGCTGGCCTCGAACTCACAGAGATCCACCTGGCTCTGCCTCCCGAGTGCTGGGATTAAAGGCGTGCGCCACCACCGCCCGGCTCAATTGATAATTTTTTTAACCTTTTCAGAATTCTCCACACTGAATTCCATAGTGGCTATACCAGTTTACATACATACCGACAGTGAATGAGGGTTCCCCTTTCCCCATATCCTCCTCATCACTATTTATTGTAAGTTGTTTTGTTGACCATCATCATTCATACTGGGTAGAAAGAAAATCTAAAAGTTGTTTTAATTTGCATTTCTCTAATTTCTAAATCCATGGAGCACTTTTTTGAGATATTTCTTAGCCATTTTTTTGTTGCCATTTTTTAGAATCCTTTGTTCAGATCCACAGCCCAATTTTTAAGTTGGGTTGCTTGTTTTCTTGATTCTTTGTTCTCTGTATATTCTGCATATTAATCCTCTGTTAGACGTAGCTGGCAAAGATTCTCTCTCACTTTGTGGGATTCCTCTACTTGACTGATTGTTTCTATTGTTGTATGGAAGCTTGTTAGTTTTATGAGGTTCCATTTGTCAGTCATTGGCTTTAATTTTGGAACAAGTGGAGGCCTATCCAGAGGGCCTTTCCTCCACCTGCCGTCTGTAGAACACTGTTTCTGTTTTCTGCTAATAGTTTCAGCATTTCAGGTTTCATAGTGAGGCCTTTGACCCACTGGGAGTCAAAATGTGTGCAGGATGATACAAACAGCTCAGATTTCATTCTTCTGTCTGTAGAACTCTATTTTTAACCCCAGTACCATTTGTTGAAGATGTTGTCTTTTCTCTAGTGAGTGTTTTTGGCATCTTTATCAAATATCAGATGGCTATAGTTACATGAACTTAAGATGAGGTCTTCTGTTTTGTTCCCTTGGTCTGCATGTCTGTTCTTGTGCCTGTTTGCTGGGAGCAGTGCAGCTTAGTTTTGGACCAATATATGAGTGCTTGTTCAAAGGGTCTCCACATGAGGCAAACCCCATCGGGACAGCCTCACTCTGCAAGGATCACTGGACTGCTGGAAAGTGCAGAATACTTCTGAGACTGCTCGGCCTGCATGCTGTCTTTTCTCCATAATATTGATGATTCTTTGGGCATTTTTAGTGTCATTTTGTCAATCATGCAAAAAGAAGATGTGGTCATTCCTGGAAATTCCCCCCCTTTTTTTCTTGAAATTTTCCCTAAAATTCTTTGGGTGCTGATGCTGCTCAGGTTTCTAGTCTGGAGATGCTAGCTGTTACCTCAGACCCCGGGAGCTATCCTAATTCATGGCTGACAGGAGCAGAGGCAGATCACCCCTATTTCTGTAAATGTGTTTTGAATGAGATTGTTGTCAATCACCTTTCAGTTTTATAAAGAAGCTATATACCTGGCTCAATATTTGGCCAAGCTGGCAAAATGTTAAATACTTTTTTGGCTTAAAGATGTTTTGATGTAAAAGTTGGGACAAAACAAATTTGACAGATTTTATTTTGACAGAGGTTAATGTTGGAGGAAGGGAAAAACTTATTTGTTAGTATGGAAAAATACGCGTGTTTTGATGTATATAGAAAGATGGCTGGAGTTGTTCAGGGCCTATGCTCCTTCCCCATCTCAGGACCTGAACCCAGGCTGTCATGGGACTTCAGCAGCAGTTTCATGCTGTTTTTTTTTTTTTAAATCAATATATGCCTGTAATATAGCTAGTATGCTAATCTGGTATGCTAATCCATCCAGCATAGGATTAACAAAAGCAAAAGAGAATACTTTTTGCACAAGATTGCTTTGGTTATACAGGATTCTTTTGTGTTTCCATATGAATTATAGGGCTCTTTCTCTATTCCTGTGAGGAATGTCATAGAGTTTGGATTGGCAATGCATTGAACATGTGAATTGCTTTTGGTAGGATGGCCATTTCGCATCAAGTCGATCAATCCATGACCATGGGAAGTCTTTCCATCCTTCAGTGTCCTCAATTTCTTTTTTTTTTTTTCAGAGATTAAAGCTTTCACTATAGCTTTTTCACTCTTGGTTTGATTTATTCCTAGCTATTTCCTTGCTTTTAAGGTTATTGTAAATGAGAATGTTTCCATGATCTCTTTCTGAGCATGCTTGGCTTTGTATGTAGAAAGGTACTGAGTTTTAGAAGTTGACTTTGTCTTCTGCCACTCTGATAAAAGTGTTGATCATTTGTAGTTTTCTGGTGGAATTTTGAGGGTTTCTTTCATATAGTATATTGTCTGCAATGAGGTAAAGAAGTCCTTCAACAGATGAATGGACAATGAAAATGTGGCATATAGACATAATGGTATACTATTCATCTATAAAGATAAATGTTATTTGCAGGTAAATGGAGAGTACCAGAAAATATTACACAGGCCTAAGTAACCTAGACCCAGAAAGACAAACACTACATGATCTCTCTTATTTGTGGATCCTAACACAGTCTTTAAATTTGAGTATAGAACCTGAAGTAACATCAGAAGCCAGGAGAGTAGAAAGGGACTATGGGGGAAAGGAAAGAAGGAGCTCCAGAGAGGAGATAACATAACCAAGAGGTAACGGAGGAGGAAAGAAAAAATGGGGGGGTGGATAGCCTCTAACTGGTGCTGTGAGATGGTCTGTATGTCAAATCTGTTGCTCTGATTGGTCAATAAATAAAACACTGATTGGCCAGTGGCCAGGCAGGAAGTATAGGCGGGACTAGCAGAGAGGAGAATTGAGAGAACAGGAAGGCAGAAGGAGTCACTGCCAGCCGCCACCATGACAAGCAGCATGTGAAGATGCTGGTAAGCCACGAGCCACGTGGCAAGGTATAGATTTATGGAAATAGATTAATTTAAGCTATAAGAACAGTTAGCAAGAAGACTGCTACGGCCATACAGTTTTTAACCAATATAAATCTCTGTGTTTACTTGGTTGGGTCTGAGCGGCTATGGGACTGGCAGGTGACAAAGATTTGTCCTGATTGTGGGCAAGGCAGGAAAACTCTAGCAACAAACTGGGAAAGGAACAGGGAGTGTAATACAGAAGAGAAAAAGGAAGTAAGGAAGAGATAACACTAACAATGTTTGAAAACATCATAGGGTAACATCTTTTAAGTTTGTTTTAAAATACGTTCTTATGTGCTTGTGCACACACGTGCATGTGTCTGTGTAGATGGATTAAGTGTAATTACACCATGTGAAGTGATAATTCTCTCCCATGAGCCATAGGCTACCTAACAAAACTCAGAGCCAGGCATATGAAAGCTTCTTTGAGTTCTTTTTTTTTTTAATTTTATTTTATTTTACAATATAATTTAGTTCTACATATCAGCCACGGATTCCCTAGTTCGCCCCCTCCCACCTTTCTTCCCTTCCCCCCAGCCCATCCCCCATTCCCACCTCCTCCAGGGCAAAGCCTTCCCCACGGACTGAGATCAACCTGGTAGACTCAGTCCAGGCAGGTCCAGTCTCCTCCGCCCAGGCTGAGCCAAGCGTCCCTGCATAAGCCCCAGGTTTCAAACAGCCAACTCATGCACTGAGCACAGGACCCAGTCCCACTGCCTGGATGCCTCCCAAACAGATCAAGCCAATCAACTGTCTCACCTATACAGAGGGCCTGATCCAGTTGGGGGCTCCTCAGCCATTGGTTCATAGTTCATGTGTTTCCATTAGTTTGGCTATTTGTCCCTGTGCTTTATCCAACCTTGGTCTCAACAATTCTCACTCATATAAATCCTCCTCTTTCTCGCTAATTGGACTCCTGGAGCTCCACCCGGAGCCTAATCAAAATGCAGAGTAGAGGTGACCACCCAGTGACAATTGTTACCTCAATAATGCAAACCCTACACTCAAGGCTTGAGGAACATCATGGAAGACAGGGCAGAAAGGCTGTAAGAGCCAGAGGACCAGGACACCTGCTGCTAAGTAGTGTCTTCTAGAAAATGATAGGCCTGCTATACCCACGAAATCTTAATATGTCCAAACAAGATGTGCACAATGACAACAGTTGACATGTCAACCTCAGATAGGGAAAATCTCAAGGGGCCCCACCACTACAGAATAGTCACAGGTCATCAATTTGCATGGGAGATGATGAATCAGAGAATCAGTTTTCTTCTGAGTTGAGCCCTCTGATACATTATCCAATCCCAAGTGGTCAGCCTTAAACACATGTATATACAAAGACCACTTGATGGACTCTCTAGGTTTTGTGTGTGTGTGTGTGTGTGTGTGTGTGTGTGTGTGTGTGTGTGTGTGCATACATGTATACGTAACAATAATAATTGTAAATAATGAGGAGTGTGGGAAGGGAGAATGAATTGTAAGGGGGAAGGAGTAGGTGGAAATTATATCAATACAGTGTTCATGTATGAAATGTTCAAAAAAATTTACAATAAAAATAGAAATTAAAAAAGTAAAAAAAAAATCACAGAAAAGCAAAGAAGCACTCTTCTAGATTTTCAGTGGGAGGTGACTTCCATGGAGAGGAAGAGCACCCTGAGGAATCATGCAGCAGAATTTTCTTTCTTAAGCCATTTGCTGAGTTCTGTTTTCTTAAAGCTGAAAATAGAAGTTGTATGTACATTTTCATTCATGTTTCTCAGTTTTAAAACAAAACAAAAAGGAAAACCATGGCCTGATTGAGGCCACATATGCAGAATCTGAGACTTCCGCAAACTGTCAGATCTCTGCCCCTAGATCCCCTCTCCTCCCTGGGCTCACCCCACCACTCCCATTATTGTCGCACTTCCTATCCACCTCTCTATCATTTCATCTCTGAGATGATGCCAGGCTCCGGGTTCTGCCTCCTTCCAGCCACACATGTCTTGTTCTTTCATTCCTGGTATATACAGTTCCCAGCATTTGGAAACTCTTATTTTTTTAATTTTATAATTTAATTTAATTTTACATATCAGCCATGGATTCCCCTGTCCTTCCTCCTCCCGCCTTCTCTCCCTCCTCCCCCCAGCCCATCCCCCATTCCCATCTCCTCCAGGGTAAGGACTCCCCTGGGGATTCTTCTCAACCTGGTAGATTCAGTCCAGCAGATCCAGTCCTCTCCTCCCAGGCTGAGCAAAGTGTCGTGCATAAGCCTCAGGTTCCAAACAGCCCGCTTATGCACCAAAGACAGGTCCTGGTCCCACTGCCTGGGTGCCTCCCAAACAGTTCAAGCTAATCAACTGTCTCACTTATCCAGAGGGCCTGATCCAGTTGGGGGCTCCTCAGCCATTGGTTCACAGTCCATGTGTTTCCATTAGTTTGGCTATTTGTCCCTGTCCTTTTTCCAATCTTGGGAACTCTTTTTTACATGCTTTGTTGACTCAGCCACTGTATACACTCTGTCTTCTGTATACATGGGTTCTATATCCTGGCTCTAGCTCATTATCCATTGGAGGAAAATGTTTGAAAAAATATTACGTGGATTTTAATACCTACCTGCTAACTAAAATATTTTGGATATTTGGGGCATAGAAAATGTGGGTATGTGTATGAACTCTAACCTCATGACACTTCATACATCTCTTGAATACAAAGTTGGGTACCAAAAGTGTAAATGGTAAAGAGGCTGGGTTCTATCATATGCCATTGAAGAATATTATTTCTTAAAGGGATACTAGGACTGGACTAAATCTGTAATAACTATCTCTAGAGGGTGGAACTGAGACTCTAACTCAGGTCTTATATGCAGAATAGGTATATGTCATGTACCTATTGTGTATTCAGGTGTGCTTCTGTAAAAACAAAAAAATTGAGACAGAGTTTCTCTGTGTAGTTTTGGTGTCTGTCCTAGATCTTGCTCTGTAAACCAGGCTGGCCTCGAACTCACAGAGATCGACCTGCCTCCATCTCCCGAGTGCTGGAATTAAATGCGTGTACCACTTCTGCCCAGCTTATAAAAATTTTTATTTTATGGGTCTGGGTATTATGCCTGAATGTATGTTTGCATACTACATGCATGCCTGGTACCCTCTGAGGCCAGGAAAGAGCACAGAATCCCATGGAACTGGAGTTATAGATGGTTATAAACACCATCTAGATCTAGGAATTGAACCTGCGTCCTCTGGAAGAGTAGCAAATGCTCTTAACCAGTGAGTCATCTCTCTAATCACCTATATGAGTGTTTCTATATAACTGTATAATATCTTTCAGCCATATTTTATCATTACGATCTATAAGTGTTATTTCATGAGCTCATGCATCATTACTGAAGAACAGAACATCATGACTGTTTTGATTTTTATTACTTTACCCATTTTCGACTCATTATGTTTATTTGTAACATTTCTTTGAAAATTATTTCATTTTACATTTTAATGATATAATTATTGTACATATTCATAGGAAACAGCATGTTAAGTGCATAAATATGTAAAATATGTAATGATCTCTCCAGGGTAAGATTTTCATTCTTAAACATTTTATCTTCTGTATACACTGGGTGTGTCAAAGTCTATCTAACATTTCTTTATAAAACACACAATAAAGTGCTATAAACTACAATAATAACTATGTATACCGAATATGTACACTGATAATTTTGCCCATCATTCTGAAGGAATATAGTATAATAAACATGTATACTATAATAACTATTATAAGTAGCTCTCTGTAAAGCACATGCATATAGCACTTTATATAAGGTACCTGGGCAGTCTTAGTCTTGGTATCCTCGTGTGTGTGTGTGTGTGTGTGTGTGTGTGTGTGTGTGTGTGTGCATATTTCTTGACAAAAAATCTTGTTCTGGTTGAAAACCATGATAGTTGGCCATGAGCTTTTTAGTCATACCAAGGCGAATTGTACACTGTGGGATCCTTTCAAGTGACTGCTGGTCTAGAGCTCTATGGAAAGGGTAGCTGTTCTTCTCTACAACATGCCCACACTCTGTTCAGTACCATCTGCCATATTAGGATGGCTTTACATGGCCGATAAGAGCTCCAGAAAGAATAACAACCACAACCACAATCGCCATCACAACAACAAAACACAACCATCGTAGGTACAAGGCGCTTAGATGCTGCGCATGAAGATAGTGGAGGTGGGAAACAGAAGCCAGAGGCTCAGCCATCACTGTCTACACTGACTTCCTGGTGCTGTACTAGCTCTGTATATGCCTAGTTCCTGGTGCTGTGGAGTAAATTATCAGATGTGTGCTAAATGTTGCTTTCTTTACTTTTGGCTGTCTTAGTCTGAATTGAAGGCTTCCAACATCCCTTGTCACTCAGTCCAATAATTCCTTTACACATTATTTTGAGAAATTTTTCCCATTTTAGAAATATCTTCATCTAAGAGTTGTTGAAATCTGATTTACAAATGTGATCATGGCAACGTGATAAAGCTCTTTCACTAGGAATTTAAGCTCAAAGACATGCTAAATCATTAGTAAGGACAAAAATGCAATTCCATCTCCTTCTGAATGCTTTTGTTCTTGACATTCTATTGCCTCAGTAGGCCCTGTGCAGTTGCTTGTAATTTTTATGGATGGATAAGTCAGTGTTATGCATTTCAGATTATAATCTTTAGGCTGTAGAATGGATATTTAACTTGCCCAATACACTTCCTTGCTACAACATGATGCCAAAGCGTAATGAACTCCATTTGTCAATGACACGACTACATAATCAGATCCCAACTTGAATATTACCAAGAGTTTACATTTGAACTTGTCTCAGTATTGCCGTATTGGCTGCAGAAGTAGTTGAGGATATTCATTTTTTTTTTTAACATCTGGGCCTGAGAGGAAGTTATGAAAGCTGGTACATTTGTCCTACTTGCTAATGATGTCAACAGTGTAAGAAGAACATCATTGAAAGGTACAACATTCTGGAAATAAAGGTGGACCACATGATTACATAGCTACTCTGTACCTAAAAATAAAATAAAATAAAATAAAAAGAGTGAAAATTCATAATTGAAGATGGTAGTATGTAAAGAAGAGTGATTTTTGCTGTTTTAAGAGAAACACTCATACATTCTTCCCTTCATGCCAATGCTATGCTGTGATCACTGTTTGAAGAAGACTCAGCTGTTCAGATGACACTTTCCTTTTCGGTGAAGCACAACACAGGTATCTGTTGACAACAGTGTGACTTGTTGCTAAAATTGTTTCTCTTGACTGTAGTCTGGGGAATGGGCAGCAAACCACACCATTGTGTGGAATACTACATTATTTTGATCACTGACTTGGGAAGTAAAGATGCCCAAAATGCCTAGGCTTGAGGTCTGAAATGCTCTAGGAGCAGATTCTGTGAATTTAGATCAAAAGATAGAGTCCAAATCATTGTCTGTAAATTTGTCTTCATTTATAATTAACCAGGAAGTGACTGTACAGTGCCAATAGATAAAGGTGTTCAAAGAGCAATAGGAGATAAGATTGTGGGTGATTGTATTTTTATATTATCTGCTAAGATGACATTGGTCCCTAGAGCATTAATTTCAAAGATTAGAATCTAGACAATAATCACAGAAAACTAATGCTACGAGCCAATAAACTCCCCTTGAACAGCTCCTATTCCCCAGTATGAAGATTAAGTATTAAAAAGAGTGGTTACAAGTAAGAAATATATGCAATACTTGTATAATGCTGAAGGTACCAAAGACACATAATTATATATGATCTCTCTCTCTCTCTCTCTCTCTCTCTCTCTCTCTCTCTCTCACACACACACACACACACACACACACACACACACACAACAATTTGGAGGATCTCAAGGCCAGGATTTTTAATAGTAACAAAGCATCTTGATGAATGTACCATGTCCCCAAGTAATAAATTATTTTCCACTCTGGCTTGTGTGGTCCTTATTCTTGATTACAGCAGCAACTTGAACATTTTTGCACTGTGTCTAAAAGTAATGGAGTTTGTATGTGATTATATTCAGTTATAGCTAAGCAGGAAGCCTCACATAGAAGGCATTTTCTTTTGATGAACAGTTACTCTCATAGAGTGTGGTTTTTGTTTGTTTATAAGGTTCAGGTGAAGCCAAACAGATAGAAACATCATTAAGATGTGCTAATGAATCATCCTCTTACTTGCACTGAGAACAAGTGTTTGAACTCAATGCTGCTTCTATATTTGAAGCAATACAATTATTGGTGAACAAATGTGTTACATTTAGGTGGTAAGACTACATGAATACTAACTACAAGCAAGTAAGCAAGCATTGCGTCTGTTATGCTGGAAAATACAGTATATCACTGGCAATATTCTATTGTTGTAGAAGCAAATACTCATTTGTATTGTTATACTGGACACATGAAGTCACAGTTTTTCTTTGAAAATTAATACTGTTCTTTCATTCTGATAACATTTTTACTGTAAGGAATATTAAAATAAAGAACAAATTATCAGCAATGATCTCATAACTCTAGAGTAAACAGTGTTATCATTTTGGTGACTATACTTTATATCTTGCTCCTTTGAATGTTATACACAGAATTATGATTTGCATTATTTTTTGGGATTATTTTCAAGACTTTAATGTTTGAAATGAATGCTCTAGGGACTGATGACATCTCAGCAGATAATATAAAATACAAGCACCTGTATTCTTATCTACAATTGTTCTTTGAATGCATTATTTACTGGCAATGTGCAGTCACTTCCTGGTTACTTATAAATGATGAAAAATTAAAAATATGTATAGACAATGGTAGAGGTGGATCTACAAATACAAGTTCTGGTTTAGAAATATGAATCTATCATCCAGAGTTTCCCCCTTAGACATTGCAGACAAATATTAACCATGATATAGCTTCACAACACTGAGTACAAGTTGAGTGTTCCAAATCTGAAAATCCTAATAGCGGAATATTATAAATGTCAATGCTCCAAAGGCTTGGGTTTTGGATCATCTCAGATGTTGCAATTTAAGGATGTACAACCAGGTAATGTTTATGAAATTGTTCCCAAATCCTTTGGTCTCAAGCAACCCAGAAAACAGATACCCAGCTTCTCTTTCATGACTGTGTGGAAACAAGGAAAGTGTAAAATATCTACACTACAGATGCCATCTGTAAAGCTGGGCAAAAGTGATCTGACTTCAATCTCAAACCTAGCATAATGCCTCATTTATAGTAAGTGGTCAGGAAGTGATAACTGATAAATTGTATGTCAGTGCCCTGTGTTATACACTTGAAATTACTGTAGTCGTTCTTTGTAGTCATTTCATGCTACATATTTCATAATACTATCATCAAGGAATACTACAAATCAGGCCCCCACTCCTGTGTGTATGTATGTGCCTATGTATGTACATGCATGTATATGTATTCTTCTACAATAATATCTTCCTTATTAAGTACCAATGATCCTAAGACAAAAGTTGCACCAGTAAGCAACTGCTCCAAATGTAGTGTGTGTGTGTGTGTGTGTGTGTGTGTGTGTGTGTGTGTGTGTGTGCGCGCGCGCGCACGCATGCATGCATGCACGCACAAGTGGTGGTTAAAATTTCAGGCACCAAATAATTTGATATTTCTGTGATCTCTTGTGGAATCCCACCAGCTGGGCACACATGTGAGGAGCCACAACTATAGTGTAGTGGTAAGTTTCTCCTTTCCCACCTGGCTCTGCAGTCTTGTAGCCACTTATAAAATAATCATTCAGAGGCTTAATATTATACATAATATTTCATGGCCTATGGAAGGCTTCTTGCTAGCTAGCTCTTTCATCTTAAATTAACCCATTTCTATTAATCTGTGTTTTACATGGCCATGGCTGGCATCTTGCTGCTTCTTGGGTGACGGTTAGGCATTGCTCCCTGTTTTCCTTTCTCTCTTCACTATCTCTCTTGTATTTTTCCTCCTGGCTCCATCCTGCCCTGCCAAAGGCCAATGCAACTATCAACTAATCAGAGCAACACATATTCACGGTGTACAGAAAGACATCCCACAGAACACAACTTTTCAAGATGAATAGAGAAGAGCTTTTATACGGAGGAAGAGAATGCTGTGGACTCTTGAATACAATCTGAGATGCTCATTATTGATGATGATGGACACTACACATGAGGATTTCAGAATGAATATCCTTGATGTTCAGTAGTTCTGATATAATTACCCCAGGGGCTTCAATATTGAACACAGCAATGTTAGACTATTGCCCCAGAATCTGAATGTGATGAGAAGGTTTCCACCCTGCAGTCTACACTGAGCTTTAGTTATCAAGGGCTTATAAATATCTGGGGGTAATAGAGAAATAGGGGAATTACTGAATCTCTACCAATCAACCATAGTGAGTATTGTTTCCTGTTGGTTTCCTGTTCAATAACATCAGCTATATGAATGAAAATCCAGGGCTTGTATTAAATGCCCCAAGTATTATCATAGGTCCAACTGTCCTGTGGACATTTCTATTTTCCATTTCTTTGTTAACTAGTATATTTCAGTCCTTTCTGAACTTACTTAAAGGGCTGGTCAGGGGGCAGAATCTTGATCCAATACAAGTCTTACTTTCATCAAGCAGAGCTTAGAATTGTGGCTACTAGACAACAATTGAAATGCCTCTGGTATGCTGTAATACATTATTTTGTGGAGGGAAAACATGGGGTATGCACAGGGAAGCTGTGGGCAGATGACTAAGCTAGTGGGAAATGGTTTACAAACCTTTACTCTTTGCTTCCTTATTTCAGGTACGGACTTTTTCTGAATTTAGGGAAAGATGAAAGTCTTGGATCATTGGAATGATGATAGTGTTTTGTTGTTTATTTCTACTTTAATTTTTTTCTAAATTTAAAGATTGTTGTCTGTTGTATTTGCATGTATGTGTAGCATTTGTTTCTCTGGTGCCTTTGGAGGCCAGAAGAGGGTATCAGATTCCCTAGAATTGGAATTATAGATGGTTGTGAGCTGTCACATGGATGTTGAGCTAACACTGTTCAAAGAAAGATAAATACTCTGCCATATTTGAATTGGATAGAAAAGGTAATAACATGCCTTGTAACCAAATAGAAAAAAAAAGCAGTTTGCAATTATTTCAAAAATATGTCTACAGTGTGTTTAATGCATCATTAAAATGTCTTATAGGTCTTTAATGTCTCATTAAAATTAAATCTGTACCTGTCAAAAAGGAGTACTTCCCAGTAATCTTTAGTGTAAAGACTAATTAAATTTAGCAAACGTCTTAAGATTAGCCAGGAACCCATCGAGGAAAGCAATCTGTTGATATGCTACCTCCCCTAATTAATTCTACAAGTATCATGAACTGATTTGAACTTAGCAGGGCTCAGACAGCACCACCATCTAGTACCATATAATTTATCACAGAAGGTATCAACATACTACTAGTTAAAGCCCGAATTTAAAGCTAGATGTATAAAGTACAGCTTGCCAGATGAGTAAGAGAGAAATTAGAAAAAACAAACAAACCAAACAAACAACAACAAAAAATCATAAAACACTGCATTGCATTGTTACTCTTGATTTTATAGGGACTAGAAATGTGATACAGAATGAAGCATTGGTAAAAATCTGTGTAAAGAGAAAAGATGAAAAACAAAACAAAACAAAACAAAACAAAAAAAAAAACAGAGAAACCAAAACCAAAATCTCTTGATCTCAGGACTTGAGACTTAGTTGCTCTTTCCATTAACATTCAGCCCACACAAGCTGTCACAAATTTTACATCTACAGAATGAGGTGATGTTTGCATTAATGCCTCTTACATTAATATAAGAATGTTGCTTTGTGATTTCCATCTTTCTTGATCATTACTGCAGAATAAACTAGAAGAAGTAAAGACTTGCTCACTGAAGTAACTCAGTGAGTGTGGGAATTTGGTGGGTCTCTGACAGAAAATATAAACTTTTTTGGTGGTGGTGTATCATGAATCCATATCTCAGTACCTTCCTTCTGGCAGCATGTCTAGGGATCATTAGAGAATTTGGGGGGTATCTGGTTAGGACACAGTGTCATTGCAAGACCAAGACTAAGAGTCTGAGAAAACTTTGTTCCTATGAAGTTGTGCCAACCTGTTATATTCAGATATTTTTTAATCTTGATTTTCAGTTAGGATTTATGAACCTGTAGATGGAAATGTCTGTCTGCTTAGAGGTCTGCATTCTAATTTTCCCATTACATTCTGGAATAGAAACATTTTTTTTTGCATAGGTTCTATCAATGGAGCCCATGACTTGAACGTCAGCATTCACTTTGCTCTCTTTCTATTTGTAAAAGGACATAGAATCAAAATTATTTTGTAGTTTATGACTGGTGGTTACCATAGGTATATCAATGGCTGTCCATTTCAGTGATCCCTGACTTCCCAAATATCATAGACATTTTCCCCCCATTTGGCATAAATCACAATTCTGTTGGTTTAAAACTGAAAGGAAAATATAATACTGCTTAGTAACTTTGCCTTTTATCAAGTAAGGAAATGCATAGGAACACGGGAATAGTCTTATTCCCTTTGATATCATTTCCAGAAGTGGGAGATACATTTCTCATTTGGAAAATATTCTAAATCAAACCAACTTAGATATCATTAATGTTTCCATTAACCCATTTATAGTTCTGGGCTTTGATTGGGCTGAAATCTGATCCAACTTCACATCTTAAAAAAAATAAAAATCTGTCTTAAACATGGAAATAAACCATGTAAAAAGACACGTTCTAGGCTGTGAAAGTTAAGAAATGAGAAGTGGAGGTAATGGGAAGGGAGTGAGTAGGACAGGGACAGACTGACTTTTCAGGGACTGCTACAGTTTGAGTATGAAGTATCCCCTACACGTTCACTGAGTACTTAGTCCACAACTGAGGATGGCATTTTGGGAGATCCTGGGAACTTTAGAAGGTGGAGCCTCAGTGGAGGTCATAGGTCACTGTGGACAGAATGTGGGGGGTATGCAATTCCTGACTCCTTCCTGTCCTGTTTTCTACTTCTGCAACTCAAAGTAAAGAGCATTTCTCTGCTACCAATGTGATGCTCTGCCCATGTTCATGGAGCCAAGCAACCATGAACCAAAATCTCTGAAATGGAGTTCAAACAAACCTTTCCTCTTTCAATACTTCTGGATATTTTGTTCCAGTGATGGAAAACGTAACAAACACAAGGATGGAAGATATTAACAGGAAGAATTTTCCTCAAGAATGTACTTCACAGTGAGCATTTTTTTTCTTTCTATAGATGGACTTGTACACATTTAAAAATTTACAGTCCATTAAATAGGAACTTTAAAGCAGATAGAAATTAAAATGACAAAGTAGTTAAGAGCAAAAATGTGAAAAGCCTCTCTGGGTTTTCAGGATGTTAGCTTTTAGAAGACATAATTATTGGAATCAGAGCAGTCTTAACCTTCAAGTCTAGTACCTTCCCTGGCTGCCTTCCTCACAGTAGGCCTTTGATGATGGGAGATGCCTGTGATTCATAACACCAGAGATTCCTGTTCACAAAGAATTGCTCATGACAGCTTATGACATACTCCCAAAATCAAACTCCAGATTCTAAATTTAAAGTATTCCACTTTGTGAAATATTATATCTAGGAAGTAAAGAGTAGTTTTGATAATATTGTAACTCTGAGTTTCATTCTGGGCACATGACTACATAAAGGAGTGTATGCATTTATTCTACAACACTGAGTGTGGCACATTGTAACTATTAGGTTATAAGAAGTACAAGGGCAAGAAGTTCATGTGCCTCCTGTCTTATGTAACTGTTCTGGTTTTAGTCTTGTTATGTATAATGAATTAGTGATTCATAAAAGTAAACCTGAACTCATGATCGCCCCCTCCTCCCAGTGTGTGGGGTGGGAGGTGGGAGGTGAGTGTGTGTGTGATGTGTGCACGCGTGCGTGCGTGCGTGCGTGCGTGTGTGTGTGTGTGTATGTGTGTGTGTGTGTGTGTGTTTGAACCCAGGGCCTCATGAATACTAGGTAGGTACTCTGACAATTGACCAATTCCCTAAGTCCCCAAACCAAACTTTCATTATTGGTAGAAATCACTATTTTCACCTTGTTAATTTTATGAAGATTCACAGGAAATGCCTTAAATATTTCTTAAATGAATAAATGAACCATTACTATTAAAAATTACAAAGTGCAAATATACTGAATTGTTTTCTGAGACAAGGTCTCTGCAGCCAGAATAGCCTTGAACACTGTCTTACTCACTCAGACTCACAAATTTTGGAATTACACGCTTACACTACTATGCCTAGGTAAGATAAAAGTATAGTATATATGCACATGAAAAATCATAATAAAAGCAATTATTTTTAACCTTAATAAAACTAAAAACATGAAAATATAACTTATATTGAGAAAAATAGTTTGCCACTCTGAATTCTCCCTTTGAGTTTTCTTTTTCAGAATTTATATTAATATTCTAAAACAAGTGTTTTGGGACTATTAGATTTAATTATCTATTGTTGTAGATATTAGGTGAAGATGTATTACATTCGTTTTTGCTATAGAAAATTGGTTCAATGGTGTAAAGATGTGTTGCATTCTTTTATGTTGCATTTGTTTAACTCTGTGAAGCTGTGTTACTGTGTTTGCCTAAAACACCTGACTGGTTTAATAAAGAACTGAATGGCCAATAGCTAGGCAGGAGAAAGGATAGGTGGGTCTGGCGGGCAGAAAGAATAAATAGGAAGGGAGAAGAAGAGGAAGAGGGAGAAAAGAAGGAGAGGAGGACACCAGGGGCTAGTTACCCAGCCACACAGCTAGCAACAGAGTAAGAAGTAAAGAAAGACATATAGAATAGAGAAAAGTAAAAGCCCAGAGCAAAAGGTAGGCAGGGTAATTTAAAAAAAAAAAAAAAAAGTGACTAGAAACAGGCCAAGCTAAGGCTAGGCATTCATAAGTAAGAATAAGTCTCCATGTATTTATTTCGAAGCTGAATGACATACCTAAAGAACAAAGAGTAAATAAAACAATTTACTCCTCATATAGAAGATGAAGAGATAACATTGTGTTTGCCTCAGCAATGCATTTCCACATTACTGCCATACATGATATATTTTTACAATTAATTAATTAATATTTGGAATTTATAGTGTTATTTCAACCTGATAGTATTCACATTTAAAGTAGTTATTTTTGTTATGATCACTTTTCTGCCTTCTTAACTATTTTTTATGTTCCTGTAGTTAATACTTACACTCATTTTTGATAAAAGTAATGTTTCTCCCAAACCCCCAAAAGAACTGTCAGGGTTTCTATATAAGGAAGTGTATTAGATAGCCTATCTGTTTACTTTTTTTCTCTGAAATACCTCTTCTGGATTTCATTGTCTCTCTGTTCCCAGCAGGAGTACCTGCTCTTCAAGCCTGTTTAAATAGCCACGGTGTTTGAGGTCTCATTGGCCAACATTCTCAGAATTTCATTCACTTCTCCCTTACATTGCATTTGAGGTTTGCTTTGGGCAGTTCAAGTGGGAAAGATTTATCACTGTGTCTACTGCCCTCCTAAAACAGACTTCCAGGAGCCTTAATGAGTAGATGAAAAATGAAATGAATTGTAAATAGCAAAACTGATCTTACTTCTATTGCTTTTACTGGGGTCTTAGCTCCATTTCAATATTAATTAAATGTCTATTTTTAAAAAAATCTATTTGTGTATGCTGTGGGAATAAAAATGCATGTGCTCATGAGAGTATTTGTATGTGTGCATGTGCATGTGGAGGTTGAGGCTCATATCCACTATCTTTCTTAATTGTTCTCCACCTTACATTTTGAGACAGGGTCTCTCACTAAACCCAGAGGTCATTGATTGGGCTACACTGGCTGGACAATAGGTTTTGTGGATCCTCTGAACTCCTTAGCACCTGGTGTTACAGCCATGACCATCAACCCATGCTTCTTACTTGGGTGCTGGGGACTCATATCCTCCTGATTGGAGAGCAGACACCTAACCCAGTGAGCCATCTCCCGAGTTCCCTGTACCTCTTATTGATTCTGTGCCTCAGACTTGTCTCAGCATTACATTTTATTCCTTACCTTACTAGATGACAACCAACCACAAACAAAGATTAACAAAGATATGGAAAGTTCTTCTAGTTGTCATTCCTGTAACCAAAATGAACCTTTAAGTATAAGACACTGTAACAGGAATTGGATTCTTATTCAAGTAATGATTTCTGACCTAACAAGATTTCACATCATGCACTACATCAATTCTAGTTGATTCCATTACCATCTCTGTGAGAGCCCTGCATTTAAGCTACTATATATTATGATTCATTGCTATGAGAAAAGCGTTCTGCAAAAATGTAGAAAATGTAGGTAAAATGTCTTCTCTCTTGGCTGTGAATGAAGAAAAAGTACTTATAAATACACATGTTTTCACAGAGATGAAAAATGAACTAATTGAAACATGTGTTGCTCCTGGAATAAAAATGCATGTTAAAACCACAGGGTTTTTCATTGTTTTCCTCTCTGTCCTTCTTGAGACACAGAGAACCTTCTGGGAGACTGCTGCTTTGTGTGAGGGCTAAGAGTGGCAGCTGGTCTGGAATCAGAAACACAATAGGCCGAGCCAGTCCCTTGTGCCATTCCTTGGATGGTGATGGGGATTATAAAGTAGGGTCAGCAAAAATCAAGTTCAAAAAGCAGCTCTTGAATAATATCAGAGGCTGAGCATCTCCTGAAAAAGCATCCTCATTATGAGGCAAGCGTGCAGAAGCCCTCTCCTTGAAAATGGAGCACAACATTTCCCCTTTGATTTAAATGTGAAAAAAATTCCAATTAACAACAGGAGATGCCAGTGTCAATAGATAGGCTGGATCCTCTTGTTAAGATTTTCTTCACTGTGTTTTTATTTCATCATCAGAGTTTAATATACTGATACTATCCAACCCTAGACTACCCCAGACCAATTAGAGAGGCCATAACTCATAGCCTTCCCTAAAATGGGCTCATTATCACTGGCTCCCTCTCAATATGTCAGAGGTATAATAAAGACTAAAGAGATGCTCCACAGTTACAGTGGAAACTTTTAAGTAAAAGTACATATAAGCCAATTTATTCTAAGCACCGGGACCTTTAGCTTCCATGTAACACCCAAATAAGACTATCATTACTTTGACTATAATTGTTAATATTTTTCAGTGTTGGGGGTCTCACTCAGGCCCTTCATTGCCCATGGTAGGCAAGTGATCTAGCGCTGAGTATATCCTAGCCCAATAATTTATTATTTTTATTACAGATTTTTTTTTTATTTTTGAGATTATTAATGCATCATTTCTCTCTTCCCTTTCTTCTCTCCAAACTCATGTTTGCTCCCTTGTTTTCTTTCAAATTCATGGCATCTTTTTCTTTAATTGTTTAATAACTCCCCTATATGTATGTATATGTGCGTGTATAATATATATATGTGTATATGTATATGTATATATGTGTGTATATATATATTTATATGCATATGTATTCCTAAATATATAAATACAACCTGCTCAGTCTGTATAATGTTATTTGTATACTTATATTTTTAGTGTTGACCATTTGATATTGGAGAACCAATTGTTATGCTCTTTCCTGGGGAAGATTGTTCCTCCTAATCATAACATTTCTTAATTGTCTGGAGTTCTTTGTCTAGGGCCAAGGCCTCATGAGATTTATCCTTTCCAGATTAGTATATATACTCATATCATTCTTGCTTAGGTCATATTTAAGAAGCCATGTTGTTGATATTTCATGTGTGTAGCTTTTCTAATACCAAGAATTTAACTGAGTAAAGATTTATTTTTAAATTATGTACATATGTATTGCCCATGGTGTGGGTCCAAGCATTTGTGACTATATCTACACACAGAGGCAAGATCAGGGTGTCAGATCCTTTGGAGCTGGAGCTCCAGGCCATTGGGAAATGACCCACATGGGTGGCAGGAAACAAACTCAGGTCCTCTGCACGAGTAGCATATGCTCTTAATAACTGACTTACCTCTCCAGCTTCAAGAATATATGTTTTGATTGACAAGGCAATGATCCTACCTCATATAGAGTATATTTATAACTTAATTCCAAAGAAAATATGAGATCATAAAAATGACATAAGATCATTCAGTGTTACCAACTGGCTTCTGGACTGAATATGTAAACCATGTATGCTAATGATGAGGAACTGCTATAGAAGATGAACAGTTGAACCTGAACATGGAGAATCAATAGCAGTGAATAGCACTATGCTTTCTGTATTAGTTACTTTCTGCAGTTGTAATATAACACCATAGCCAAAAGTACTACTATAAGAAATAGTTTATTTTTTGCTTATCATTGCAGAAGGAGAGTTCATAATGAGAGCAAGGAGCTGTGATTAGGCATCCAAACAGGAGACCTGGAGATTGCATTTTTATTCAAATGCAGGAAGCAGAGAAAGTGAAATGGAAGTGGGGTGAGGCTATGAACTGTCAAAGCCCCACCCCTCCTGCAGTGACTTATATTATCTTGCAAGACTCTAAGTCCCAGGATCCATAACCTCCTCATATAGCACCACCAACTGGGAACCAAGTGTTCGAATACGTGAATCTGTGGGGGGCACTTCTCTTTCAAACCATCACATGCTTTACCCTAAAAAGGCTGAAACTCCACTTGCCACATTTCAGTCATTTCTTCTTCACTGGTTGAATTAGGAAGAGGTATTTACTCAGCAGAAGTCAGGATGCCTGCAGGACAGACTTCAGATAAATATGAAGTATTGGTTTCTCTAGGTAATGGAATCTGTATGGCTAGCCTTTATTTTTTATCTGCTGTTACAATAGACAGGAATGTGGCTGAGGTCTTTCTCAGTGTTACTAGGGTGACTTTCATCCATTGAGTGACAAGGAATGCAGCCAGATTCTCCTACATATTTGGATGGCAAAATATGAGAGGCTTCATGAGCATGAGTAGGAAGGGCATGCCCTGGAGCTCTGGCAAGGGCTCTGCATTGGCAGATAGTTTTCTATCATTGGAGATGACAGCATGTACTTAGCACATTTCTGTCTCTGTAACAAGGTATATGAGAATGTCAACTAAGAAAATAATGATTTATTTGGGTTCATGGTTTCAAAGCTTTCAGTCCATGGTCATCTGGCTCCTAAGGGTCTAAGACAAAGTTGTCATGTTGTGATGGGAAACATGAAGTGGAACAATGCAGCCAATCTCAAGGCAGCTGGTATGTGGAGTAAGATAAGGGACAAGATACAGTCTTCATTGATGAGGATTGAATGTACAGCGATACATTGATTTTTTTTTTTTTTTTTTTTTTTTTGAGATAGGGTCTCTCTATGTAACAGTCCCGGCTGTCTTGGAACTCACTCTGTAGACCATGCTGGCCTTGAACTCAGAGATCTGTCTGCCTCTGCCTCCTGAGTGCTGGGACTAAAGGTGTGCACCACCACCGCACTGATCTATGGATATAGCGATACGTCATTAGGAGTTACTTTGTTGCTATGATCCTTTAGCAGAAAAACAGTGGTAGACTTTCCCCTAAGTACTTGAACTGTCTCGTCCTAGGTTATTGTTCACTTTAGCAGTGGTAGACATGGGTTCCATCTCATGGAGTGGGTGGTAAATCAAATCTAAAGTGGCAGCATTATGGGCCACTATTGTACCAGCATATCTTGCTGGCCATTCACTAATGCAGATCACCTGCAGAGTTTGTAGCTGGGTGGTATGATGATTACTTTTCTCCTCTGGTAACATGCAAAGTACCTTCCAGCACCATGAACACTAGTCAGTAGGGGTGAAGTTTCCAGTTGGGCATCAGTGCTATTTCTCCATGTTCAATGACATGGAGTAATGACATCAATAAGATGTGTCTTCCCATTATTCAATCATCATCATCATCGGAGAAGCTTCTTGCAGTAGAAAGCAATTAGCGCAGAGACCTACAACTGGACATTGTGCAGACAGCAAGACATTTTGGAGCATTTGGGCTTAAATGGGATTTCATTATCAAACTCCTCCCATCAAGGGTTATGAATCTATGGGAAAGAGGAAGTGAAAGAACTATAAGAGAAAGAGGTGGTGGATAACTCCAAAACACCAGAATCTTTCAGACATAATGGGGCTGATGCACATATAAACTCACAGAGATTGTGACAGCATGCACAAAACCCTGTACAATTTCAAACTAGACAAAATCCCAGCATGGAGAGGGTGAAGTAGACATGAAGTACCTCCCCTAACCTATTGCTGTTAGCAACTGTTACCTACTGGGAAAGGGAAAATCAGTTTCGTCCCATCAAGGAAACCTCCAGGGAAGGTTCTAAGCCCAGGAATAACTGGACAACAGAAAATGGTCTCCATGATTGGGTTAGTGGAACACACAAAATGACTCCATGTTTTTTGTTTTGTTTTGTTTTGTGTGTGTGTGTGTGTGTGTGCACTTTTTTCTTTTTTCTTTTGTCTTATAGGTTTTTTGTTTGTTTGTTTTGACCTTTATTTTTATTTTGTGGGTTACTTTGGAGGGGACAGGGGAGACAGAAGGAAGGTGAGTGGGTAGGAAGGATCTCAGAGGAGTTTTGTGGAGAGAAGAGGGTATTATCAAAATATATTGCATGTAAAAACTTTTTTATTCATTTAATTTAAAATTAAATTTTAAAATATTTTTATAAAGACATACTCTTCAAAACCTGCCCCAAAGGACCCATTTCTTCCTATTTCTCCCCTCTCCCCAGTTCCCACCCTGGGCCAATAAAGCCATAAATTTAATGTCCTTTTGTGGTATAAAAGGACAAATCCAGCAGTGGATTCGTCAGTCGATTAAGCCAAAGCCTTCATTATCCAATTATTCCTCGAAGCCCATCAGTTGGCAAGCAAGCCTTGAATACAGGAGCGTTTGAATTTCAGATTCAAGCTTTGACAGAATGGCAGCAAAGATCCATGGTATCATGTGTTCCATGGGCAGTCTACAAAAGGAGACTTTCTCATACTCTACGTCCATCAGTTGTTTCCCCAGAAAGGCACACTACCTCCAGTGAGGGGACAGGGTGTCTGCCCATCAGCTTCTGGAGAAACAATTGGTGAGGCAGCTTTCCTTGTCCAGAGCTAAGGTTCCCACCAAACAATGCAAATCACGGTGCCACCACATGAGAAAGGATGCTTGGGCCCCGAATGCCATCTGTGCTGACGTCCAGACAACCTAGGCTAAATTAAAAGCAGCTAACCCCTACTGGTTTAATGCAATGTCATTCACTGTCAGCTCTGTGACTGTTGTTCAGTTACTAAAACTACTATGGCCAGGCACAAAACCCAATGTTAGATGCCGTCTACTCTTTCTTCCTCTCTATGAAATTGATTTGCACAAACATGTTTAGAACAAATCAATAGTTCCTGTATAATTCCAAAACAAGTACAATGGAGAATTGGGCAATAGGTAATGAGGACTTAAAGTGATTAGAGAAATTTAATCAGCCTGTAGTTTTGCTTGCTCTAGGGCTTTCATCCTACACCTCCTGCCCCAAACAAGAGCTTTCAAGTTTCTAATTCCTCCAAAACTTGAGTTTCCTGCCTTGTGCCCACCACGGTTCGGATGATTTGATATCATTGAGGGATGAATTGCATCTCCCCTGCTAAGCATGCCCTGGTGAGCCCAAGCAAGGGTTGGTTGCAGCATAACATTCTATTGCCTTGATGAGAAGGGACAAGAACAAATGGAAAACATAATTCTCTCCCCTTCTCCTTTCCATATGATTTTTTGATCTTCAATTTCTACATACATAACAACCTTATTGTATATGTGTCTTTTATTGTTAGCCAGCTCAAATCTTTTTGTGAAAGTGGGCAGAGTATAAATTACAAATAAATAAAAGCCACACTGAAGCACCCTTTCCTACATGCATCATGTGCTATTTATAGCAGGTTTCACAGAGGCCTCATCAATGAACTGCCAGCAGTCAGTGTTGTTAAAATGATTTCTTACAACTAAGGAGCATTATCATGCTTTCCAAGCAGGCAAGGCAATGAGTTATTATAACTTCTGCTCAACTTCTTATTAACAGTGGAACCTCCTCAGAGCCAGTGCTGGTTTCCTGCAGAAGAAAGAGACCTTGGCCAAATGACAGGAAGAGAAGATGACAAACTTGCAATGGGTGAAGGGGGAAACGTGCACCCCTTCCCCCATCATCAGATTCCTCTTGGACAGGTGGGAGGGTGACAGCAACAGAGGTATGACTTTACCACTGAACCCCAAAAGAGATGAGGTATAAGTCAGAGAAGAAAGAGTCCATGACAGTTTCCCCCAAATAGGATGTATATGATGGTGCTGAAGAACACACTGAGAAAAATATTAGTGACACCTTCTAAGTAGTTAGCATGTAATTTGTATAACTTTGTAGGGAAGCCACACGAGAAAAAACAACCATACAAATTGGTCCCTTACTTACCTTATAATTGCACAAAAAGCACTTGAAAATCAATATGTGCCACAGCACTGTCTGTTTTTCCTTGTGCATCAGTATTTGTAACCTTTCAAAACTAAATAACTTGCCTCTCTGGTCCCTAGAACTCAGTATAATTCTGCTAAATGTTCTTAATTCTATCAAATGGATGCACTTAGGTCATCAGAGGCCTAGTAAATGAATTCACAAAGCTCTAACTGGAGCTATCTGGAGAGACAGTCAGAGGCAGTGCACACCGCCTGCAAATTTCCCCCACTACGGCTCCCGTTAGATGCGCTTCACTCCACTGTTTCCATTAGGTGACCTTTGTTCGCTTCTCCTGTGCATACTGCCGTGTGTGGTTTACAGTTTACTACAGGACTGGAAATGTGCTAGCTGCTTGGTTTTCTGGGAAAGCAACTGCCATGTTTAGTTGTCTTGATTGAACAGGCATTTATATTATAGATTCCAGAAAACGCTTAGGAATGCAATGCAAACAAAATGACCAAAGTTTCATATTGTTTAGGAGTTGACGGCATGCTTTCCATAGACATCTGATTTAAAATGTAAACACTCACGTAGGGATAATTATTATCTCAACTGAAGTTTAATAGTCTGAAGATCACATGAGTCAATGTGTCCCAGCGACAAATCCAATGCCAGGATTATAGCAGTGCTGTTGGATTTGACTAGCAAGATTGTGTGCTTTTCTATAAACTTGCATAAATGGCCTGTTGGGGCTAAGTTTCTGACTTTCATATATAGATAAATAAAAATAAAAATAATTTAAAATACCACATAGTGCCTGGTACAGGCTATCCAGTTATTCATGATTATTGCGGGAAAGCAAAGAGGGAAGCATTCTCAAGAATACCAAGTGGGAGAAAATTATAGTTGGACTTCTCTATTGGTAGGCACAGAATCCATAGAGTCAACCAATTATGAACTGAAAATATTCAAGACAAACCTTCACTTTTACTGAATGTGTAGAAACATCCTCGTCATTCTCTAAACACTGTCTTAACTAGTAATGCAGCCACTGTATTCTATGGACATCATTAAAAATATACAGGTTTAATGTAGGCAGGGGCGTGTATATGTTATGTTCAAACACTGTACTATTTTAGGTAAGCAAGTTGGGTATGTATAGGTTTTAGAACTTTGGTGATAGGGGTTCAAGAACCAATCCTCTACAAAAATTGAGGGGAACTACTTGGGACCTAGAAAGATGGAAGCATGAGTTAGCATATCACTTCGTGTATAAGGCAGGGGCTAAATAATATGGCTATAGCCCAAAGAAGGGGACACCCCATCGACAGGCTGTTTGTAGAAATGTTGCATGGCAAGGAGAGTTTGCATGTAGAAACAGACCCTGTGGTGATGTGAATGAGGCTGGTCCCCATAGGCTCATATATTTGAATTTTTGTTCCCCAGTTGGAGGGATGTTTATTGTATGTCACTGTGAATGGAATTTGAGGTTTCAAAAGCCCATGTCAGGCCCAGTCTAGCTCTCACTCTGCCTCCATCTTGTGGATAGGATATAAGTCCATGGTTACTGCTCTAAGCACCATGCCTGCCTGCCTTCCACCATGCTTCCCACCATGATGATCACGGACTAACCTGCTGAAACTGTAAGTAAGCCCCCAAGAAAGCCTCCAGTTGAAGGCTTCCTTCTATAACTTGACTTAGTTATGGTGTCTCTTCACAGCAATAGTAACCAAGACAGGCCCCTAATGATGTGCCATCAAGAATGCAAATTGAGATGGCTGGATGAGGCTAACACACACACACACACACACACACACACACACACATGATTCAACCAAGTCTCCCCTCCTTGCTTTAGCCCCATTGGCCTAAAAGGTAAAAACAAAACAAAACAAAACACAAACAGTTGACATAAGCACAGTACTCTTGTGAGTCTAGGTAACCAGAGCAAGGTCAAAGACTGACCTTGGCTTGACCATAGCTACTTTCCAGCAGTGCACAAGAAAGAGCAATGATAGACAAGCCTTGGCTTCAGAGATGCGATCTTCCAGACAGACTCTCATTTTCTTCCTTACCTCTGAATGCATCTATAACAACAAGAGGTGGAGACTTGTTGGCTGAATGTCCTTTGATTCTTTTAGAAAAGAGGTGACCTGAATTGGAGAACAATCAGATGGATTTGAGGTCAAATAACACTGGTGTTTCTGGAATCCTAGGTCCCCTTCCTTAGTCTTTATAACAATGGTAATCACTGTCGGTCTCAGAGAAGAGACTTTTATGTCATTCCATGTAATGGGCAAAATGAAAGCAGCTATTTCAGCTCCAGGTTAGAGAAAGAATCAATGACTTGTTAAAAAGATTCATTTTCTAAATACTGCAGGATTTTGCACTTCAGTCTCAACAAGGAAACCTGAGTAGAAAAGATGCCTGAACTCATCCCACATAGAGAGAATGGAAATTTGGCTGCTCCAAATGAATGCAAGTCCAGTAAGAGCAGGTTACAAATTTGACATTAGTTTCATGTCACATGCAGATGTAGTAGTTCATTATGGCTACTTCTTAGTCTTAGAGCAAGGGGGTTCTGATTGCTCTATGGGAATGCAGTTGACCTTTGTGCTGGAGCTGGAAAGGATGCCATGGCTTTTACCAGAAGCCCGAAAGATAGTGCAAAATACAAGACACACACACACACAAAGTACAGATGTCTACGTAGATCCCTGTTAGAAATCCATCTAGTCATTTGGGTCTTAGATAAAATTTTTTATGGCTAATATGAGATCATAATTAATAGTAAAAGAACCAAGCCAAAGTAACGATATAATAGGATTTGAGAAAGGGTAGTAACTGTGGGATATAGAAGTGGGCTTTGAGATATAGATTAGCTCTCCAGTATTTAACAATAATTTTTTCTTTCCTTTTTTTGTTTGTTTTTTTCTTTTTTAAAAGATTTTATATATATGTACACACACACACACACACACACACACACACACACACATATATATATATATATATATATATATATATATATATGCAGGCCAGAAGAGGGTACCAGATCTCAATATAGATGGTTGTGAGCCACCATGTCCTTGCTGGGAATTGAACTCAGGATCCGGACCTCTGGAAGAGCAGCCAGTGCTCTTAACCTCTGAGCTATCTCTCCAGATCTCTGTGTATTTTAAGACAGGGTTTCTCCTTGTAGCCCTGGCTGTCCTGGACTTGCTCTGTAGACCAGGCTAGCCTTGAATTCAGAGATCTTCCAACTTTGCCTCCCAAGTACTGGAATTAAAGGCATGCACCATCACAGCAAGACCAGCCAATAATTCTTACATGTAGCCACACACCAGTCCTATGTATTATCAAAGTCCTTGTCCTCTATGGAACAAGTGAACCTATGAGCCAGGGGCAAATATGCATATTTCCTAAGAAGTCTAAAGAAAAATAAGTTCTTTATTTACCTGCTCTTTTCACACTACTTGCCATAGAACTGAATACCTTAGGCCTTTTTCTGTCTCAATAAACTCTTATTTCCCTTTTCTACACATGACCTGTGGTGACAAGACAAATGAGGCTTGACATCTAACAGAATGAGAGGACTGAGTCAACACCTTTCTAATAATGCCCTTTTAGTGATGCCCAGCAGTGCATGGGACAGCTGAACGAAACTTGGACCAGGAGTCCGAGGAGCTATGTGAGTTTGGGGAAATTTGAAGGCCTCTCTAAGTCCCATATAACCTTAAAAAATGCCATATCCAAGCAAAATTATTTTTTAAATATTTCCTTTTTAATTATGTGTATGCACATATATGTATATGTGAATGCAGGAGCCTGCTGAAGCCAGATGTGTTGTATTAGATCTCCTTGTAGCTAGAGTTACCACAAGCAGCTACAAGCTTTTATATTTACAACTAAACTCTGGTCCTCTGTAAAAGTAGTGCATACACTTAACCACTGAGCCATCTCTCCAGTTCTAGATCAAATGATTTCCAAGATTCCTAGCTGAAGAACTATGTTCATGGTGTAGAAGAAAGAAATCCAGTATCTAGAGATGCTTTCATCCCCAGAGGCATCAATGTACATTATCTTGAATCATTAAGGCCCCAAATTGTGCTCATGTGTGTGAGAAGTTTAGCTTTCAGTAAGGATGAGCTGTAGAGTCTTGGGACGGATTTTTCTTTCCCATAATTTTTCTAGTTTTCAATGTGTATCTTTGTGCTATGGTGTGAATGTGAAGTTTTTCCCATTAATTGAAGTTTTGAATGCTTGATCCCCTGCGCCAATGCTATCTGAAGAAAGTTCTGGAAATTTCAGGAGGGACAGCCTAGTTGGAGGAAGCAGGGGAGGATGCTAGAGTATTCCACCTCTTCTGGAATTTGCTCCTTTTTCTGCTTCCGGGCAGCTGTGAAATGAGAAGCTCTTCCTCACCATGCTCTTCTGCCATGATACTCTTGCTTCATAAGAGACCCAGATATATTGAAGTCAGCCAGCATGGACCTAAACTTCTGAAAGCTGAGACCCTTAAATAAATCCTGTATCCTTCAGTTTGTTCTCTCTACATGTATCCTGTAATGAAAGTCTAACGAGTCTACTTTGGTAGTACTTTAACTAGTCAGACCCACTAGATGAATGGAGATTTGCTCCCCTCTAGGAATCAGTAGATAGAGGGGGAATGATGAGATGATGCATTTCTAAGCTTGTTGAGAAATAATGGAACTTTATTCCAAGAGAAAAATTTGCAATGCAGGTTGTAGGAAGAGACAGATCATTGCCCTACATACTTCCTTGCTTCATCTCTGGTCTGATGCATACTAAAACATAGCAGAGCACCTCTGCTGTGAGGTGATATTCAGCTTGGCCTCTCTCCCTCTACTCCAGATACAGCCCACAGTGGGAAATTCAACCCATGGCAGAGACATTAAACTACCCAGGCAGTCAGTTTTCTAAGATCAAACTATTCAGAGTTCAAACTAGGACCTAAGAAGTTCTGCAGGGAAAAACTAAGTTGAATATTAATGGGCCATAATCTTGAAATAGAATCTGTGTCAGGGGTCTAGTGAACATTTCCATTGCTATGATAAACAGTTCTAACCAAAAGCAACCTAGGAGGTTAACATTCATTTCATCTTATAGGTTACTATCTATCATGAAGAACACCTAATATAGGAACTCAAGGCAGAAGCTTGAAGCAAAAACCTAAGAGCAATGTTGCTTACTGGCTTAGTCCAAAATTTGTGTTCAGTTCCCTTTCTTATATAGCCTAGGCCTACCTGCCTAGGGATAGCACCACCCACAATGGAATGAGTCTTCCTACATCAATCAGTAATTAAGAAAATGTCACACAGACATGCCTTCAGGACACCTGGAGACAATTCTTCAATTGTGTTTTCCTCTTCCCAGGTATGTTAACTTGGCAACAAAACTAACCAGGCTGCCAGGCAATTCCACCACCACAACGCTGCCTATAAAGCTAAAGGAAATTTAGTGTGAAAAGTCCCAGAACTTAGCTGCTGTCAGGAAATCTCATGAACTTATTTCATTAGATCTGTCTATTTTAGTTCAGAAAATGACTCAAATGAAGTCTTGTTGTATATGTAAGCATCTATGAAATATTTTAAGGTAAAATACAAATGTTTCCAGGTGAAAGATATGAAATAATAAAAGTGGGAAATGAGAAAGCAGAAGGCACAAGTGTTCTCAAAGTGGCCACCCAGTAGGAAATCTTGAATTACTCTACCAAGGAGGAGCTAGCTCCCCACAGTGTCTCTGATAGCAAGCCTTCCTTTATCCCCATCTGCCTTCTTTTAGAACCCATAAAACATATCTTGGATCATCCTATGTCTAAGAATTGTACATGTGGTTAACATCTGGAAAACATTAATATCAGAGTATTTTACTGAGTTGCAGTTACAAGTGTAACACTAAAGGTAAAGGAATTGAGAATGTAGTAGAAAACATATATCTTTAAGATTCTGAAGTACAAAGATTTTCCTTGTTAACATAAGTTAAACCAGGATTTCTTTTCTCGGTGAATGACATCATAATTTGCAAAAGTAGCTTCTGAAGTGGCATATAAAGGCATGTTTTGAGGAGCGATGACATCTTCAAGTCTATGGAATGTGGTTTTATCTGTCACATACATCAGAGTACATACCTTTAAAGGGCAGAGAAACAACAGCCAGTGAACAGTGAAGGTAAGTACAGAAGGAAGAGCGTTAGTCCCTTTTAAATAATGCACCAATGGCACGTTACCAGAGAGGATGGCATTTGGAGTCTTCTGCGTTGATGAATATTTGAAAATCTTGGGTCATTTTCCATAGAAACAAAAGGCTGAGTTTTGCTAAGATGTCTGCATTCTCAGTCAGAGAAGACCCATATAGTATAAATTATTTACCAGGGCAAAAGACCGCATGACTGCTATGAAGGGAACTGTGACAAATTAATACACTAAAGATGTACTCAGACTCTGCAGGCCCTGTTCCCTGTCCCCACAAGGTGCTGAATAAACAAATTAGAGCAGAAATCACATGATTAATTAAGTCAGGTGATTACATCTGGACATTCTGGTCAAAATGTGTGAGTCTGCTTTAAAGGTCACTGGTTTGTCCTGGAAGGTGTGGATGAACCATAGGAGAGAGCCGGAAGCTGCAGTACCTATGATGGGAAGATGGAAGGCTGCTTCTTCCTGGTCCTGGAGAAGTTCAAAAAAGCCAGGCAGCAGTTTTGTTTGTATCCGTGCTTAATGTAGCAAGATTAATGAATCTGCCTTTTAACTACTTCCTAGTAGTCAGGTGTGAGCAATAACAGTTTCTATGGATGCTGAGTTAGCATGTCCAGAGTTATGGATACTGAATGTTCACCAACGTGTAGTTTAAGAATCATTTTCTCTTCCTGGTAGTAACTATTTCCGAAACTAATGACAGCACCCCCAGCATTACAGACTTTTAAAAAACAGACACACCACTCCTAACTACCATGTCTTAAAGGAAGCAGAAGCAAGCAGAAACCAGCAAGGCCGTTTCATAGACAGACTTGGGTTGCACATGTAGATGGAGGCTTGCTGGATGGTATTACTCAGGAAATGTTTGAACTTATACAAAGCAATAATGAAAGAGCTCTTTTGCTGGAGCTCTGAGGAGGCCTGGATCATACATATTCCCAGCCTGTGCTCCAGGGAGAGTAATAGCAACACAGCAAGTGGAGATTGTACCTTGCGAGCTCGGCTTTAATCATTTTCAAGCGCTCGTATCTTGCAGACAGCTTTGAACCCAAATGAGCTGAAGGCTACATGTGCCCAGCCATAAACGCAACACCTTACAGAATCTAATTAATCATTTTCATTCATTTTTTTTTTTTTAGCCTGGGAGCATGGTTTCCATGGTTTACCAAGCACGATAATCACATATATGCACATAGCTAATCAGAGAGCTAAATTCTAAGGGGAGGCTGTATTTTAATCTTTTGGCTATAATTACAATTTGAAACTAAGACCTAAACAAAACATAGATGGCTAGTTCTTCTGACTTTCTAAGATGCCATGTTTATTACACTTGGATCTTTAAGATACTTTGAAAATAATGTAGAACTTATACTTTGAAACTTCCTTATACACTGAGAGCTTTCTTTCTTGGCATTAAAAAAAAAAAAAAACCTGAACAGCCTCAGGGAAGAAAAAAAAACATGTGGTACTTTGCAGACACAATGAAACAGGAGGTCAGCTGCCCCTTGACTGCATACCCTTCTCATCAGCATTAACGAGAATGCTACACATACATCAGGAGGGAAAAAAGACCCCACAGGTTCTAAACCACAGTTGAAAGACAGCCCTGCTATCTGCCAAGGAGCAATTTAATTAAACTCTTATTTATTGCTATTCCCTCCAGTTTCATAGGTTTCCAAGAGCAGCCGCCGCCACCGTGTTTGCTTATTACAAAAGCAGCCTTGGTTACTTTCCGTGGGTTTTCAGATCAATAATCACTGAGACATATATTGCATACTCTGACTCGAGTACTGAAGTCAGTGTGTCCTAAATGAAAAATGAAACACACTTATTGTATTTGTAACTAATGTTCCTTAAAAGTAAAGCAAATATTGATATTCTAGGCACACATAAAAACCAAGATCTATAACTAAGTGTGTAAAATGCACACTGCACACATTTAATAATCATATTCCATTTTCAATAACGGGAAACAAGGTACAATGACTACAATAATTCACCAGCCCCCCCCCCTTTTTTTTCCCTCAGCAAGCAGCACATTGTTTTATTAGAATATAGCAATCCTGCCACATTACATTTTACAGTATGTGTATAAGAGCTGTAAATACACTACCCATCTAAAATACGAAACAACAACTCTAGCTTCTGCGATAGTTGCAAGTTGGCGTTTTATGTGAATTCCACATTTGGTTGATGTGTTCGCAATGAAGTCACTACTGCCCAGAAGAAAAATTATTTTACATTTCCATTAAAAGCTACAGTAGTAAATAAACCACGGAGTTTATGTAGATATCCACGAAAACATTGAGGGGAGCCCATTAAAGTGCCAAACCCTGTGTTAAGCATTTGATAAAAGAGCACCTAGAAGGCACATTTCTCAAATTTTTTTTTCAAGTGATAGAGTTTTAAAGATATTTTATAATACTGTACCAACCTCTGCAGAACAGTCCAAAATAAAGTGAAGTTTATGCTTGTCAGTAAAGCAACCACAGCCCATCACAACAGAACACCCTGCCAGAGCTGAAATGAAATGGTGAGATTGGCAAGGAGATAAAAGGCTGGAGATTGGGGTTCACTGAGTCTGCTGGGTAAGCAGACACACCAGCGCGCACACACATCCGCACTCAAAATAGACATGGAGTAGATTACAATAATTAAGGGGTGATAAATAATAATTAACATCCCCATAATTGAAAGGGGCTCTCTTTTAAAGACTGAATTAACAAGGTGGTTTATAGGCAGCAACATCTATGCGATGTGACTCACGATGGCTGGGTTGCTGTAGAGAGGGGAAAACCATAGCAATTTGTTAATTTATGGAGACACTGTGAATGATTTGGAGATGTTCACTTAGATTATCCTTTGGAAAAATACAGTCAAGTGTAAAGAAAGAAGGGGAAGTGTTTGTACCCCACGAGAATATGCGCTGTTTGTGCATGTGTGCACACCTCCTTTCACGAAGATAACTGAATAATCTAGAGACTGACCTTCATTATCACTTTCATTTCTGTAAGTGAGGAAATGAGCTCAGATAGAAGTGAAGTATTCATACAAGATCAATGGCCACCAAAAACAGAGTTTGGATTCCTGTCTGTTGATTCCAGAGTTCAAGCCTTTTGGGGATGAATGTGCACGTGAAATGCAAAACTGCAACACGGATCAGAGGCTGTGCACACTGTGATTAAATGATGAATGGCTTCCATCTTAAAGACCAGCCAACTTTACTCCCAGCCCTCCTGTCACACATAGGGCTGGCACTTGAACGGGCTCCCCACCATGTCCTATGGCTATCTGAGCATCCTCAAATGCTTCGTTTACTACTGTAGCTTTGAAGAGAAATATGAGATGCTCTCTCTTCCCACCCTGCTGAGGTCACTGCACACACAGGAACAGAAAACAATGAAAGGTATTCCTGTATGTTAGAAATATGCATAGGAGTTAATTAAAGAGACTTCTGTTCTCATCGCAGATATCAGAAAACATGTATCTCTAATACCCTAGCATCACATGCATGAAGACGGTGGACATTTCAACTTGGTGTTTCTGTTATAATATACATGACCTACAATGACCTTTAAGCTTTGTAGAGAAATAGGGAAAATGAACAACATAATGAATTCATTATAAATGTAAATTTAGTTAAAATTTGTCATTATGAGTCTGCACGGCATCATTAGTGCTCCCATTCTCAATGAATAATGGTTGTTGAACAAAGCAATCTTTATCCTAAAGTCCTTTCCTGGGAAAGGAATGAGGACTTGGCAACACTTGGCCAGTTCCTAGTCTTATGGAGGAGAAGGAAGTCTTAGTGGGTTATGAAATCCAGAAGTCAGGGGGCCATTTACCACATAGAAGGCAAAAAAGGAGGAGAAATAGCATAAGCTTACAAATGTGTAGCTGGAGTAAATGGATGGAGAAGGCAAAGAAGAGGATTCTGAGGAAAGAGGAGGGAGAAAAACAATTTTGGCAAAAATTCTGGCATAAGGGAATAATGAAGTCATCACAAAAAATAATAAAAATAAAATAAAATGTACGCCTCGGGTGTTCAGAGCACATTCTCTGTTCCTGCGCCCAAAGTAATAGAGATTTTACTCGGGCAAAGAAAGTAATCAGGACAAACAAACATAAAAATGAGTCAGAGCCCGACACACTGATGTACTGACCGAGTGCTTCCCGGCTTGGCTTACGATTGCTCTGACGGCCGCCATGGGAACACAGCAATGGCTATCGGATCAGACAGCAAGAAGAAATTACCATCTGAGAGTCATGGCAAAGTGATAAGTTATCCTTTTTGCTGACTCTATCACTTGTACCTGGGATCCATTAGTCATATTGATTCTAGATCGTCTACCTTGACTCGTACAGAGCGCTTCCAATGACAAAATCAAGTTGTTTGCATTCTTCATTGTTTTACTTTGAAAGTAAATGGATTTGTCACTGAGAAAACATGCCTCCAGCAGTTGCTCAATCCCCAAAGTTGAAAGAGATCATGATTGCTGGGGAAGAATGCATTTACCCTGCCTGTAATGTGCTAAACTATTCCAGACATGAAGGTGAATAAAAATCATTTGAGGAAGAAGGAATAGTGAATGTAAAGTGGAAAACACTGAGCGAGCGTCAAGAACAAGGTACCAGGTAAGAATAGCACCAAGCAGAGCTGTTTCCCTGGGACCAGTGATAGAGTACTTACTCACCTAGCTGTACCAGGCATTGAATTTGGTCCCTAGCCCTTGCTTCTCTCTTAATTCCCTAATGGATTTATTATACTACTAATTCTAAGCATAAACATTTGATATGCCATGGACTAAAGGGAATGTTATAAAGACATTTCCAATTTTAGTTACATTCCCAACATCATTGCACAGAATTATCTTATTTTTCATATGAGGACACCAGTTCAGGAAAGACAGCATCAGGACAAGACTGCTAGGACGAGCTTGGATTACATCTAGCTGGCTCCATGGTCCCTCTCTCTCTACCTCATCTTGCCTTTTAAAAATATGTGTTTTTTTTTAATTGAAATAGAATTACACCACTTTCCCTCCTCTCTTTCTTTCCTTTAGCCCATCCCAGCTACCCTCCCTCAAGCTCCTCCCATGCTCCTCTCACACTCAATTTGATAGACTCTTTCTCTTTGATTATTATTATCACACACATACACACAATGTGTATACAAATGGATATAGATATAATCTGTAGAGTTCACAGCTTGCTTCTCTTAACGAGATACCTCTCACCATGTTGCCTAGGTTGATCTCAAGACCTTGGGCTCAAGTAATCCTCCCACCTTAACTGAGCCTCCACATTAACTGAGATTTGGGAACATGTCAATTCATCTGCCTTAGGATCTGAGTTTTTAAAAGAGCAGAATTATAACAAGTAACACCTGCTGAAGGATTTTAAGGGTGCCTTAGTTGTCTTTTGGTACCTCTGACTTTTATATAGGACAAATAGTAGTGTTTCCATTTAAGGAATTAGAACTTTTCTGAGAATGAAGACTGGACCTGGAACTCAGGTCTCCTGAACACATGTCATACATCCTCTGAAATCTCATCAAATACAGCCATTGGATTAATTGGTCCCTTTTAGATTTTATTTATTTATTTATTTATTTTGAGAGACTTTGGTGAAGACTGAGGCATATGCTCTGGGCAAATGCTCTGATCTTCACCATGTAACTATTGGTTTCCATCTATGGAAACTGTCTATTGGAAAACTGTCTGTGGTCATTTGCTCTGTAGGGCCACCTCCTGATATGATTCCCATTCACTATAAGCATTCTGTTCCAGAACATTTTAAAGCACCAGTTCAAGGACAGAGCTGCAGTTAGTAGTTATGCAACGTGGGGTTTGCTTGTCTGTTTTTGTCATGTGAAGCCAGTGGACCACGTGGGAGTAGGAGCATAATACAGATAGTGACCATGCTCTGGGAGGCACGTACCACTTCCTGACACACTGTGCTTCTCACTCCCTCCTCATTCAGTTTCATACAGATCCAACTCATCTTTGCAATAGAGCTTATTCCTAGGTAAGACACATAGCTCTTTGATCAATCATGAAACCCAGCATAATCACTCTCATTGGAACTTATCATTATGCATTGCCTCAACGTATCTTTTTCTGAATATCTACTAAGTATCTGCTAAGGCTTAAAGACAGCCTTTGAATACAACATTATACCCACTGACTTCAGGTCCTCACATGCCAGTGGGAATATGTTACAGACCACTGATTAATGGTAAGCTCTATTCAACATAAAGGAGTGAACCCAAACTACACAGCAGTCATGATATTAGACACAGTATATGGCAGATTCCCTTGCCTTCCATCTTTAACTTTCTTTGTTTTGAATAGACACGGTCTGATGTAGTCTAAGCTGCCCTCAATTATGCTGTGTAGCTGAGGGTGACTTTGAATTTGTGTATCTCTTGCCTCTACCTCCCCATGTGCCATCATCATGCCTTGGTTCATGACACTTAGGGGCAAAAACCAGGGCTTTGTGGGTGAGAGAAGTATACTACACAATGAGCTAAAACCCTAGATATTCTCTCTCTCCAAGATCTTTCTCTCCTAAGCCAGCATTCTCTAACTGAGTTACATCCCCATCATTACAGTATCAGAATAACACTCCAAACTCTCTGAAAACCAGTGGCTCTGCCAGAGCTCCAACAACAGATGTCTGGCAATGCCTGGACACAGTTTTGTGTCATTACACTTGTGCTGGCTAGGGCATTGCTGGCTTAAATACATTAAAGGGTAGACAGAGGCCAAGGATGCTGTACAATGGCTAACACTGACCAGGGCAATTTCTTTAAACCAAAAAGTAGCCCACAAAATAAGTCAGTGTTATTAAGGTTGAGAATTCTCTAGCTTATGCTTTTTTAAATTATTATATTATTGTAGTAAGTCAGGGTCAAAGATCAACCAATGAGTACTCAAAAGGGGGTGGAGTCTATCTTTTATAGAAGCTGCCCTTGGTTGCCTCAGGCATCCAGAATTGCTACAATAGTCAAGACACTAACAGAAAGCAGCAAATTGAGGCACGAAAACTGAACAATAAGAGCATGAGATGGCCAGGTAGAGAAGTAAGTCAGAGCTAAATTTCATGCTTTCACAAAGGTAAATGAAAGAAACTGTAACACGGGCACTTTAAATGTAGGTAGTGAGGTTCACCAGTCATAAGGGTGTGATAGAGCCTGGCAGAATAAACCCAAGAGAACAATGCATACAGTCTAAAGCAGAGGCACAGGTAGCTCAGACAATGGGGTGAAGGTCTGAGGTGGGCAGGAACTCTCTGCACACAATAAAGCACTGGAGCGATCTCCCATGCTGTTGTACCGAAGGAGCATTGAGAGGTATCATCATTATGTGGCTGAAAGGATCCTGCTGCATGGAAACAATAATGACAGTACTCCACCAGTCTGGCTCTGCCCTGGGCGCAGGTTTTAGTGAAAGAGTTTAACGACTCATGTCGCCTGAGAAGCCTGGGTCTCCTACATGGCTCTAATGGGATCAAAGGCACTGGAAAATGGGAGGCTCCCTGTGTCCTCAGAGCAGAATGTGGAGCAAGTGCGGAGAAGAGAAAGGCCACCTTCAAAGGCTCTATCAGAGAGTTCTGGGAGTCCTTAGTGAATGTCAAGGGGGAAAAATCTCGATCAAGGGCATCGGAGGCTATAAAGATTTGTGACCCTCTCACCAGCTGCAATGTTTGTTCTGAGTCAGAGGACAGGAGTACACCCATTAGCAGTGCAGAACAGATAAAGTGGAGTCTAGACAACAAAGCTCAGAGGCAGTGGCGGCAGGGCTGAGGCTGGGACATGCTGCCCTAGGTCAGCAGAACAAAGCATCCACAGGTCTGTCTAGCCTTCCATCTGCTCCACAGGACAGGGGCGGCAGGCCTAACTAAAGGGCTTCAAAAGACAGAGCTACTACTTGCTGTGGTTTGGGAGGGATGTTGGCTGTTGCAGCATTGGTGTGGTACTTTCTAGAGTACTCCCAGGAGTGTTGTTGTACTCACTTATATTCTTCTTGAGTTTTCAATGCAAATTTGAAATTGTTTAAAAATAAATCATTTTTTTGAATGTTTCTCCCAACAATGGTATTGAGATCTCTACACAGACTTAAATCTTCCTACCAGCTTGCCACTGAGTCTAACTCACTTCCCATTCTGGAAGTGAGAAACAATATTGTCCTTGAAGCAAACTAAGAGACAAACAAGTACACCAGGCAGTCACTTCTCTGATGCACATCCTTCCATGGCTCTTTAGCTCCTGGGAAAGCAGTCCAAGCTTCCAGCACAACACATTCTCTGATCTTGCCCCTGTCTACTCCCTTATACCCTTCACTCTAGTAACTCCTTAGGTCATCTCAAAATGAACCTATCAAATGAATAGTACTTCCTAACCAATCATGTCATTCCACATTTATGTGATTTCACCTCTCATTACATTTAACCCCATCACACAACGGGCTAATAATCAGGCTTCCAAAAATGCATGAGAATGCTATTCTGAGAAGTCTTGGTCAGGAGAAATAGACATATCCCATATATCTTACTGTTACTGTATTTCTAGGTAGCAGTCCCCGCCAGATGCATTTTTTTAAGATTTTATTTTTAATTATGTGTATGTGGTCATGTCTCTGCAGGGGTATGTGCATGTATGTGCCTTCACAGGCCAAAGAAAGGAGTCGGGGCCTCTGAAGCTGGAGTTATAGGTATTTGTGTGCAGCCTGAAATGGGTGCTAGGAACTGAATTCAGATCCTTTGCAAAAGCAGTTCACACTTTAACCACTAAGGCATCTCTCCAAACCCCTGTTAGATTCTTATTTACATATTTATCTCATTTATTTGATACTTGAACTGATTAAGGACAGAGAAAGTATCTCATTCATTGCCAAATACTTTGAGGCAAAGAACTCATTTACTAAATGAATTGAAATCTGTGGTGATAAGGGTTACAATTTTAGAAACACATCACATAACTATCTATGGATAGTCAGTAATCCAAGCTTTGATAGTGCAAATGGAGAACAGACCAGCATCACTGAGGAATGTTGTGTTATATGATGCGAAGAATACATTGGTAGCATTTATATAGCCATACAACCTCTTCTCTTACTTGGTAACTTCCTGGCATGTGGGAAGTGACAATAGACAGGACTGTACCAAAACTGTACTTGAAGTCAAAGGGAACCAGGCATCTTACAGTCTGGGGGACTTCTTTAAAGTGACTTATCCTCAGTCTCAATCACCCCATCTATAGAATAAAAAATAGTAAGTTGGAGGAAAGAGCTAAATAGAACTTTCCTCATTAAAAGCCCAGTAGAAAGCCTGGCATGCAGTTCTTGAACTATTGTGAGCAATGATGACCATCACTAGTGAGGACTGCATCATTCTGGCAGATTACATCATTAAAGGAAATATTACATAATTCATCCTTTGTCAGTATCCATGTCTATCCTGAAGCCTCTTCTCCCTACTAGATATGTTAATTTCCTTCTCTTTCTCTTATTCCTAATACATGCCTCCAGCACCATTCCATGATTCCTTCTCTTGGATCCAGTTCATGTGAATGTGAGTTCTAAAGGAGACAAACATTTTCCTACACAAAGATATACTAGGTCATTACATGGCACACTGTATTCCTTCTAAATGTATCCAGATACTATAACTAAGGCATTTCAGACAGCATAGAGATGACAATATTGAAGGGCAGGACTACACTAGTCACCTAGCTCAATATATAATCTGGCATAGTGCCAGATCCTGTCAGTGATGTTACAATGTAGATGGGTTCTTTTCCCCTGCAGTACCCACTATTACTGCCCCTAAGAGTGATCTTCAAGTGGACCAGTAGAGCCAGCAAGACAACAATCAGCTCAACATCCTGTAGACAGAAATGGAGGCTTAAGCTGTCACTGTGACTATCAAGGGTCACTGCGGGCAGTCCATAGAGGCTCAGGAATACTGCACATAACTAATAAATACATCCATTGAGAATCAGTCGGGGGAATAGACAGCCAGATCTGTAAGCCAATACTGAATCGACAATGAAAAGAACAGTTCCAATTCAGTTCATCCAGAGCCAAGAGAGACTGAGTTATATTTAAATCAAAATTCACCACAGCAGGGGATTATCAGCTGTTCGGCTTTGAGTGTTGGATGTTTTTCTTGGAAAGTTAACTGATAGAGCCAAGTGAGTCTGAGTTACATGTAAAGTGAGCTGTGCAGTTGCTAGGCTGGGATGGTATGCCTGTTATCTGTGGGGTGGAAGCCATGGCAATTTGTCCAAGCCAAAGCATTGGGACTTGCAGTAAGTCACTTTATCACTTGATGTGCTTACTGTGAGGCGGAATCTAGGTGGCTCCCAGGGAAGATCACAATGATGTCTTAGGATTTTATAGAGCTAAGAAAACTTGAGAACTTGTGATATAATGAAAGGCCACCTAGGATTCCTTCAGCAGCAGGTTCTAGAATTATAGCCTACCTGTAATAAGATCAGCTGGACGCATCTGAATAGCACCTGTAGGCAGGTGCTTATTCTGCAGGTGTCTAAACCACCCATGAAGGAGAAATGGGCACACTCTATTTTACTGGCAGTTATGTGAAAAAATGTCCACAGGCTAGGGCTCATTATTGTCACCCACAATTAACTAAACGCAAAAGGCAGTAGCTGCAGGTATCATGTCTTCCAGAGCAGATTGGAGAGAGCACTGAGGACCCGAGGACCCCATGGCAAAGGACCGCCAGGAGAAGCTGTTGATGGTATGGTTGTGGTTGCTTATTTCCATTTTAATGAGCTGAAAAACACAGGCAGCCTGCATTTGCAAAAAGAATCAGGGTGATGTGGGGTGTGCTGCCTAGAAACATTAAAACTCGTGCTGTCTCAGCAGGACCAAGATGCAGCTCTTGATTCACACCCATGGAACATTACTGCTGAGTTACAGATCTGTTGCTGTGTGTGAGGAGGCCTCCTGGGCTGCTCTTCTACATAATTCAAGATATAAAGACTGCTTATTGCTGCTAAACTGTGTAAGAAAATCTAAGATGGGGAAATAGTTCTACACCTTCATTATGAAAATCTAGAAAAAAAAGGACGTTTGCTTTTTTTATGAATGGCTTAAAAAATATCGTAGTACTGACTGGTTGGTTGTGAGCTGTCTAGATTGTTATTAAACCAGTTCCATGTCCATATCTGGCACTAAGTAATCCTGCCCTGCCATCCCTAAATTCCCAAGGCAGGCATCATCGAGTGCCATCAAATTGCAGAAATAATTGATAATGGCACAACTAGCCTTAGATCTTGAGTCATGAATATGAGCAATAGAATAAAGGTATTTAATATTTTTTCTTCTTTTGTGCTATGAGAGATCAAATGAAGAATCCAGTACATGCTAGGCAAGTGCTCTACTCCTGAGTTGCACCCCGGCCCTTAAGATAGAGGAAATTCATTTGGTCTACATGTGCATATATATTCATACAGAATAGTCCTCATTTGGCCAATGGTTTACTTTCCATGGCTTTAGTTTCTCATGCTCAAATGTGGCACATAAATATTAAATGAAGAATTCCAGAAATAAATATTCCCTAAGTTTTAAACTGAGTGATGAAAACTTGGTGTTCCACTGTGTCCTGACTAGTAAGTAAAGCACGGTGTACACATGTTATATATGCCCCGTGCCCATTCATTGCTCAGTAGTTATCTCAGTTATCAGATCAACTATCACAGGAGTGTGAACCTAATGTTTCAGTTAATCATTATTTTACTTAGTAACAGACCTAAAGATCAGGGGTAGTGATGTTGACAATTGGGATGCACAAAAGAGAAGCCATAAGGCACATTTCCTTTAAGTGAAAAGGTAAGAAGCTCTCAACTAAATGGGAAAAGAAAATAAATGATGAGGTCACTAAGATCTATTGTCACATACATGTGTTTTTTTTTTTTTGAAAGAGAACAAGAACACACAGATATAATTTTTATAGTTCCATGTTAAAATTATTCTAATTTATCATTAGTTGCTTCTGTTAATCTCTTACTAGGTCTAATTTATAAAGTAAGCTTTCTTTTAATTATGTATGAATAGGAAAATCAATTGTATACAGAGTTTTGAAATACATGCCTTTAGGCATCCATTGAAGTCTGGCCACTGGGAACAAGGAGAGCTAGAGGACACTATCTTATGTATATTGCTTAGCTATGTATCTATAATGAGACTCTGAGCCAGGCAGGGACAGGCAAATGATCTGCCCAGCTGATGCATAGGATGGAATGTCTGTCCAACTAAGAGACTCATTTAGGTAGAGGTTCTAAAGGCAGGCTGTCCAATATTGGCTCCAATATGGGCTCGCTCAGTAACCATGGTCTTGAGTAATTGCCTAATACCTTGTAAACTTGTAAGTTTCCTTATCTATAAAACTGCCATCCCTCCCTCAGAGAGCTGTTGGGAAGATTAGCGTACACATGAATTACTGGTGAGCTGCATTGCAGTTTTCCAGAGAGTATACACAGTAAGCTGCCTTCATCTCCAAATATAAAATTCAAAAATATAAACCATTTTTGTGGACTGGGAACTGAACCCAGGGCCACACATGCTGTGAAAATGATCCACCACTGAGCTCTCTCCACACACCCAAATAGAGGATGTTATGAATACTGATGTGACAAGCAAAAAGTCATGTAAAAATTATTAAAGATAATGGATCAAATTGTCTTAGGCTATAAAATAAATATGAAACATAAATGATTTTCATATTTAACTTGGTTCCCATCTCCATGGTATTTTATCACATATGAATAATAATAATAATAATAATAATAATAAATAAACAAAAATAAATAAGTGAACCCAAACATTTAAAATCTGAAGTGCTTCTGGCTTCCCGCATTTTGGATAAAGGGGTCTCCTGCTCTCCAAACTAAATTCATTATTCTACAAAGCAGAGGTACCATTATATATGCCTAGCTTTAGGGATCCAATGAGCTGATGTAAGTAAAACATAAACGGTCAAGTTCTACACAAAACTAAAAATTGTATTACTCTATGCACAACTTGGCCGCAATTCATCTGCTTAGCCTCATCTATTCCACATGTCTACTGTTTGCATTGTCTCCGGAGTGGGGGTGGGAGGGGCTACAGAGAACAATGACTTTTTTTTTTTAACTTCCTATTCCCAAGGGATATTACTTTGAGGAACTATGACACATTGGAATGAAAAAATTAAATACAATGGTCAGAAATATAATGAAAAAGTATTCAAATCAATATGTCATAAAAACCTACAGAGAGCAGCAGAAAATGCTGGAGTGGGTTCGCACCAGCTAAATTGCATATTTCTCTGAAAGACCAGTTGGGGTGTTATACTGATTGAAAGTATCCTCCAAAGGCTGATGTCTTGAAGGTTTGATTGACAGAATATTTAGAGGTAGTATTCCGGCAAAGTGATTATATTGAAACATACTGCCCTAATAGATGGATTAATATATTGCCAGATTCAGCATTGAGCAGACCATTTTAAGCTGTAGAAACTCTGGACACCAGAGTCTGATTGGAAGAAAGGAGTCACCAAGAGCATGCCTTTGAAATCCTCCTCCTCCACCACCTTGCTCCCTAGCCACCATAAGTGATCAGCCTCCTCTATTACACATTCCAGCTGCCACACTGTTCTGCTTCACTATGGAATCATGGCAATGAGGCCAGCAGACAGCTAACTATACCTTCTGGACCTAGGAGCTAAAATCAAGCCAAATGCTTTCACTTTTTATGTTGTTTGCATCAGGTTTCTGTCCCAGTGACTAATGAATGAGCCACATGGTTTTCACTGGGAAGGGCAGAGAAGACCTAGGAGGCTGGTGTGTAAAAACCCATCCAAAATAGTGTAAATCAGTGATGGGCAGGAGGACAAAGGCATGGGAGTCACAGGACACAGATAGGAACAACAGCCCAAGAGAAAGAAGCATGTGGGAACAAAGAAGGCTGGTTGGGTAGCTCTGACTGTGGTACCCATAGAGCTCAAGGAAAGGGATGCAAATCCAGCCATCTTTGACTTCACTTCTTGCCTATGATGACTGCCATCCCAATGACCATATTTAAGCTTCCTCCCCCAGGGACCTAAAACAAGAAGGAAGGTGAAAATAGCCAAAACCCAGCAAGACTCAGGTGCCTAGTGGTTTTTCCTTGGCAAAGGAAGGGAGCTTCAGAGCTCAGGATGTAGAAGTCCATGCAGCAACAAGGTTTGCATGCGTATTTGTCTAATGCTGAGGGTATTTGAGCTGCAGACATTCACTTTTTAAATAACTTATATTAACCTCATGTTCCCATCTCTCTTAGAACAGCAAGTTTTTTTTTTTTTTTTCCCATGAATGTTTTCAGAGGAGTAATTTCTTGGCACTTAATTACTAGTATTTAACCAATTCAACGTTCTCTTTCCTTTAAAGTCCATTAGGTTTCTATTACAATATTATACATTCTAATCAAATGTGGTTTTCTGCAAAGGTCCTCATTGTCAGTCTCCTCAAAGCAAAGTTTATCTGGACTATTAGACATTCTCTGTGCTTTGGCTGCACCAAATTAGATTAATTATTTATACCTGAGGCTTACTGCTTCCGAAGGTGGGCACCTCACTTCACATTTCTCTAGTCAATTATTAAGAATCCTTTTTTTTTTTTTTTAAATAAAATCCTCATTTCATAGTCTGTTTGAATGAGGTTAGACACAACAGTCTGGCAACTCATGTCTTAAGAAGTCCAATATCATAGCTTCTCTTCGGGTTTTATGCTGGGGAACACATTAGTAACAAAGGACCCTTTCATTTAGAATATTCTCACCAGGGAGAAGAGCAAGGGGCTCCTCACTTGGGCTGGGTGCCAATCTGAGCAGAATTATCAAGTCAATGGGAAGCCACAGATAATGCACAGATCTTCATGCCATGTATGCATCAGGAATAATGAGAAATCCAAAAAGGGGCCAGAAGAGTCTTTCAACTCACCCGCTAATTTTATAACAAATTAAAGATATCCAGCAATTAGCTTTGAATCCAGATACTTGTGTTTCTCCAAACTCCTCTTTCTGATGGCATCTTTAAAGTACTAAGACAGGGCACACAGTGAATTATGCTGAGCATAACCTGAAGAGGGCTTTACATAAGAATGTTAGGACTGCCTGGAACCTCCAGGAGGGCTAGAGAGCCAGGCCAAGTTGCTACACAGCAGCAATAAGCAATCACAGTGTGGGGTAAGTACAGTTGGCAGCACCAAGCAGTTAGAACACAAGACACATATCACAACCGGGAGATTTGGAAGAGGTGCATTCGTCTAGATCTTTGGAAAGTGGGTAGGTAGACCACATTCTCCACTCACTTGTTGCTTCTCCATCTCATCTTCCAAAGAACTCCTGATTGAGAGCTGACCACAAAAGTGACCTAATGACCACTTTCTTGAGTTTTATTTCAGATAAGTGAAACTTCAAATGAAATCTCCAAATACTAGCAAAACTTGACAAACAAGTTTTCATAAGTTACTCTTGATTTCTAGAAAGGCAGTGAGAAAACAATTTCCTTTCTTTTCACCTGTTTCTACCCCATGGTGGTGATATTCTATTTGTGCTCTAATCAATAAAGCTTGCCTGGAGATCAGAGGAAAAAGCCAGCCATTATAAGTAAACACAAAAGTCATGCCATGTTAGCACATGCCTTTAATCCTATCACTTTCGAGGCAGGGATCTGTCTGGATCTATGTGAGTTCAAGGCCACACTGGGAACAGAGCCAGGCGTGGTGGCACACACCTTAAATTCCAACACTAGTTAACCACTGAGGTCTGTAGGTCTGTGCAGACAGACAGGAAGTGACAGAGCTGGGCAGGAAGAGGAAGTGATGTAGCTGGACAGAGAGAGCAAATCAGATGGCAGAACAGCAAGGCATACAGGCATGGATAGAAAGTATCTCACTTTTGGAACCCGCAGAGCTGGTGAGGTAAGGTTAGCATGTGGCTGTTCCTATTCCTCTGATCTCTCTCAGGTTTTCATCCCTATATCTGGCTCCATGTTTTCTATTAATAAGACCATTTAGAAATTTATCTACTTCCTATCACCCCTAAGCCTGGTGTCTAACTCCTGCCTAGCTCAATAGGACTTTATCCAACAGAAGGAGTTCATTCTGTTCATGGTGATCAGTCAATGGCAGACCTAGCATGGTGCTGGACCCAAATTAGAAAACCTCCTCCTCAACATTGCATTGATGTCAAGGCTTCAACGGGCTCTTGACCTTGAATTTTCTAATTCCAATATCATCTTTGACTCCTTGGTGAGATTAAAAAACAAAAATAGTTCCAGGCAGGCAGGCAATGGCTCAGGGCTAGAATCTGTCTGCTGCTTACCTTTAGAGCCTTAATTCTCAAAGACATTGAATTATTTTGAGCAGGCTGTTTACCTTGATGTGAGCAGAATTAGCCCTAGACACTAAGCCTTTATGGCAAGTTTTATTGTCCAAGGCAAATATAACCTGTTAAGATTTATAGGCTTTATTAACAGCAATAACCATTTTATAGCCAGCATCAGTAAATCAGGGTTTATTGAGAACTCTACAATTTTAATCTGTAGAAAACCATTAAAATGTCGGATTTTCATTGGACATAATTTCTAACTTTTATGAAAGATAGATTTTTCATTTAATTGGGCAGTATAAAAAAGTGCAGTGTGGGATAATGAATTGTTTTGAAAAGAGCAAATTGGTTTTAGTGAAACAACAAGTGTCCACCACTAGAGTTGCTATCTTTAGTTACAACTGCCCCAAGGTTAATGTTAAGAGTAATTGTAATGGTTATGTATGTTCTGATACATCTAGCCATTAGGATGGGATCTTGAAATCTGGGACAGCTTGAGTTATCATCAGTTCACTTTTCGGGTATTGGGTGAGCACAATGTATGGTCAATGTAATAATTTCATTCAAGTCAGGTCTAAATACGTCTGGTGGCAACCTTCAAGTTTACATTGAGCACTTGCTGAAAGGTGTTCTGCTAACAAATGCCATCCCTAATACATTGCAGGGGGAGGGGGAGTAAACAAGGTGACCTTCATCAGTAAATATTTAATTTCTCCATGGGCTACATAACAAAAGAAGGAAGTGGGAAGGTTTTCACAGCACCCTTCTATTGGGAAATGCCAAGTTTGTGGCAGCTGAAAATGGGGGTTCTCTCAGCAACTCTCATAATTACTCAAAACAGTGCATTGCAGGAGACTTCAGCTTTGATCTAGTTCCCTGACTACAGCAGGACTCTACTTCTCACTAAGAGATTCAAGGATTCATTCAGTTTTAAAAGCAATGAAGTGGGGACTGAGGCAATAGATTGGTAGACAAAGTGCTGCCATGCAAGTGTGAGGAGCTGAGTTCCATCCATAGAACGCATGGGAAAAAAACCTGGGTATGGTGGCACAAATACTTTTAATTCCAGAGCTTATGGAGGTAGAGATAAGGAGATCTCTGGAGCTTGTTGACAAGCCAGTCTACTCAGGCAAGCACCAGACAATGAGAGACCCTGCCTCAAAACACAAAGTCGATAGTACCTGAGGAACAACATCTCAAGGTTGATTCCTGGCCTCCACATGTACACACATGCATATTTGTATACACATATGTTGCCAGAAGTTTTCCTGTGTCCCACCCAATCCTCAGCCGCTCAGAGCCAAGTAAACACTCAGAGGCTTATATTAATTAAAACTGTTTGGCCAATAGCTCAGGATTACTACTGAATAGCACTTGCACTTAAACTTAGCCCATTTCTGTTAATCTACATGTTGCCTGTGTTCCGTGGCTTTATCTGTGTGCCATTACATGCTGCTCCCTGGATGACAAGCTGATGTCTCCTCACTCAGCCTTCCTCTTCCCAGAATTTTCCTTGTCTGCTCACCCTGCCTATGCTTCCTGCCTGGCTACTGGCAAATCAGGGTTTTATTAAACCTGTGTACAAAAGCATTATCCCACAGCACACATATGAACACATGCACATACAAAATAAATCAATAATGAAATATAAATAAAAAAGAGGAAGAACCATAGAAGTAAACAATGTCTGCCATTAATTTAGTCTTAGAAATTGCACTAAATATTCTGCATTTTTTTCTTTTTTGATTCCTAGCAATCCTACAAAGAAATATTGTTTTCTTTTTCTAGTGGGGATTCTAAGCTTTAGGGTCACTGGTGACCTGCCATATCCCACACTGAGGGATAAATCCAGATGATGTACCAGTGTCCCTGACAGCACATTCCCCTTCAGTGAAGACATCACCTGCCCTGCAGCAGGCTCAGGACAGGAACCAAGTGTTGATGTAGGATAGCACATGGTCTGGTGCTAGTAGTCATAGTAGTCAGTCAGCATAACAGAGTCAAGTAAGCATTCGACTCCAAGGACCATGATGTCTCCCATTGCTTTACCATGCTGAGAGTCTTTGATCTGTCCTACAGCACATCTATGAACACCAGGGTAATAACCCTCTGATCAAGACTTCACATTGTGCCCCTGACAGCAAATGTGAGTCTTTTTCTGACAACCCCTTTTGCCAAGGGCATGGCCAAACAGGAACATGAACAATGAGTATGGAAGTCACTCTGCCTATTCTTCTTTTTCTCCTTCAAAGCCTGTTCAAGTGAACCATGGACATTCAATTCCTTCCGACTGCCTATGACAGCATCACCCAGTCTCCTTGCACTGAGAAAGGCTCCTACCATGTGGTGTTGCAGGCTTCTTGGCCCTCAGTTCTGGAGTCTCCATCTCCCTGTACTCTGCTCTTTGCTTCACTACCAGGTTACTGTTTCAGAGACACAGAGCATGCATAGCAGATCTAGGGTCATGGGTAGAATGTCCAGGAACTCAGCAGGCAGATCTGCTCTCACTGACCCAGGGCTCTCAAGCTTCAGAAAGGCTTAAGGAAACCTCCTAACTACATCAAAAACAAACAACAAAAAACCATGGCAAAATAGAAAAAATATAATTTTTAATTTTAAAAATAAGCAAAAACAATTACAGAAAGGACAGCATAGTTCTGAACTTTTGGGTTAATGTCAAGTCTTGACTAATAATCTGAAAGATCTGACCCAGTTACTATAAGACAGTCTTGAAATTCCTGGACTGTTCTAGTAATTCAAAATCTTTCTTTGCAGTTTAAACACAGTATTTGGAATAAGAAGGTGCCCCATAAGTGGAAGCTTTATAGTCTTACACAAACCATATATTTTGATCAAGTAGATGAGTTGGTTGCTAAGACTATCTTCAGAAAAAGGTCATTGTACTAATACATGTCTCCTGCAAACAAGAATTAGCCATGCCCCAGAGGTGACTTGCAGTAAACCCAGTGGGAGAATGGCTATCTAGGCCACTGAGGGATAAATCCAGATGATGTACCAGTGTCCCTGACAGCACATTCCCCTTCAGTGAAGACATCACCTGCCCTGCAGCAGGCTCAGGACAGGAACAAAGTGTTGATGTAGGATAGCACACGGCCTGGTGCTAGTCAAAAACTGTGGTGGTTTGAATGAGAATAGGCTCTATGGGCTCATAGATTTGAACACTTGGTCACCAGAAGTGAAACTATTTGAAAGGATTAGGATGTGTGGCCTTGTTAGAGGAAGTGTGTCACTAGGTGTGGGCTTTGGGGTTTCTGAACAGCCCATTCCAAGCCCAGAATCGCTCTCTTCCTGCTGCCTATGGATGTAAAACTCTCAGCAACTTCTCTAGCACCATGTCTACCTGCATGCTACCTTGCTCCCTACATTATGACAATGGACTTAAGCCTCTGAAACTAAGCAAATCTAAATTAAATGTTTTTTTCTTTTAGAAGAGTTACTGTGGTCATAGTATTTCTTCACAGCAATAGACTACTAAGATAATAACTATGACAACATTTCACAGTGTTAATCACGTGACTGACCAGTTTCCAAACACAGCACCCAGTGACTGCCCATACTGTAGAGTTCACCATAGGACTGTCCTTTTATTATGTGGTCAAGAAGTATACTCTCTGATCTAAAGATCACTCAAGAGATGCTGGAAAAGATGTCTACCCTGGGAGACTATAGCTGTGCAGATACACAGACATAGTCACTATTCATTCCTTTTGTCATCTTTCTTCTCCCAGTCTCCCTTTCATACAAGGAAAAAGACAGACATATGAGACAATAACATCTATCTGTGTTCCTAATGAAAGTCAAGGAGCTGTGAGTGCTGGTGCTCAGAATCCTGTTGTTCAAAAGTCATTTCCATGATAAGGCAAGAGGGTGCCTCCCTGCATCAAAGCGATGCTAGATATAACAGCATGGGCTGTGCAGCAGTCCACTTACCCACAATGCAAGAAGAACTCCCCCTTAGCTACTTCCAATGTAAAACCAAGGAAACAAAAGTTCTGGCCCCTCTTAGCCCAGAATCTGTTTGCAATCATCCTCCAGACTCCACGGCTTCTTAAAACAGACATGTAACTAGTTTCATCTGGCTTAGTGCTAAAACATACTTTACAAACTATATCTTATTCAAACAAAAAGTGGAAAGTATACTGGGCTGAATAATGATTCCATTTCTCTCTTTATTTGGAAGTCGAGTCTTTACAAATGTTTGTGACCCATAAAATTAACAGAAGGCTATAGTGGATGGGTGCAGAGCACAGTCCACTTGGTGGTGTTTTTTTTTTTTTTTTTTTTTTTTTTTTATAAAGATGGAAGTATTCAGATCCCCAGTGACACAGAAAGGAGGTCACATGCAGGTAGAGGCAGAGACTGAAGTGATGTGTCCACCAGCCAAAGAAACCAGGGCCTGTTTGCAAGCAACAGAATTTAGGATACAAGCCTGGGACAGATTCCCTTTCAGCACTCCCAGGAGAAAGTGACCTACCAACCTGGACTTCCAACTCCTACCTCTAGAACTATGGGAGAAAAATACTATCATTTTAACTTTTCTGGGTTGTGGTTATTTGTGACAGGAAATTATGTGAAATGAATTAAGGAAGCTAATGCCTATGGCTTCCAAATGGACAAGAAGCTAAGTACCATAAAGTAAACTGTATATTCTTGCTGTCTTTTTATCTCTTTCAAATATTGTTCTTACTAACATTGAAGAGACCTGCTTTGCTAATTGGGGTTGCAGCTAAAAAACACCATCTGAAGCAAATGAAGGGAGAAAATGGACTGAGCCAATGGATACACCTTATATCATTTAAAGGGCAGGCGGTTAGGTAAGGAAGATGGAGGGGTATGCTTTGGAGCATTGATGCAGGTCAAATATTTTTAAGCATATGACCAGACAGGGAAGCTGCTTGCTCCTAGACAGCAGCCTCCTGCACAGGAATCCTCCACTAAGCCTACACAGCATGGGAGCCTGTATTGTCTAGGAAGGTGTTTCCATAATGGGTAAGGGTGTGTGTGTGCACATTCACAGCTATACCGTGCTTGGGAATGTTACCTTATTAGATTATTTACCCTGTATGGTTCCCTTTGTTTTCCCTCTTCTAATCCATGCCATCAAATATAGATGGGGGATGTTCTAGTTATTTGCTAGTACCTAGTACTGAACAAAAAAAAAGAAACAAACAAGTCTACTCACGAGTCTGACAGACCCTCCAATCCTCCTTGACAGAAACAAGAAGCTAGGCTCACTCATATTCAACAAATATTGAGCATCTAGGTATGAGAAGATCTTTTGGGTTTTTATGGATTAACTTCTTCCTTGACAAATAAAATGTATATATGTATGATTGCTAGTGTGTACATGTTGTTATAAAATGTGTATTTATAGTGGAATGGCTAAACTGAGCTAACATGTCTATTAGCTAACATGCTTATCATGTTCTTAGGAGAACAATTAACATCTATTATATCAACTTTCAAGAACACAATTATTGTTAACTGCAGTAGTCATGATGTCCAACAGAGCTTTATTGGTGAAATTATTAAGGCCACTCCATGTAGTTAAAAGGGAGATTTAAATGGCGTAACTTACAAATGAAGGGATAGGTAGGTGGTTGGTTCTGGTAAAGACGCAGCAGTCCAGTAGTGTTCTCTGGAGAACTCTCCTTGGTTTACCTCTAGCGTCCAGGGTCCAAACAGGAAGACAGCGTGGTGCATCCTGATCTCGGGTCTTCAGGGCCCTCTTTTGGCCCTGCCTTGTAGGTATGATAGTTACCAAAGCCTCAATGGGGGTTGGAACTTCCAGACCAAAGCTGGAATGGCTACCCACTACAGAGCTTTTGAATCTATTCTTCTCAAATGAAATCCTGTATCCTTTGACATCCCACCAACTCTTGGTAGCCACTACTCTACAGTGAACTTTATGTGCTCAGTCTCTACATGAAAGTGAGAACATATAGTTACCAGTCATCTTATTCCTTGTTCATTTCCTGTGATATGATGTCAGAGAGGCTCATGCATGTTGTTAGGAATAGAATGACATTCTTTCTAAAGGTTATTTCTTTACATGAACAACACTGCCTTTCTCTGCTCACCTGCTGACAGACACAGGCTGATTCCATACATTGACTACTATGGACTATGACTAGTGTTCAGTAAGCGAAGACGTGTAGATGTCTTGCAGGTATCCTGACTTCATTTTTTAATTTATATATGCCCCATAGTGAAATTGTGGGTCATATACATATATATAATTTTGAGCATTTTAAGCACCATCTTTCCTGTTTTCCTTAGTGGCTTGACCTCCCTACCATCAGTATGCAAGGAATCATTTTCTTCATCTCTTTGCCATCATTTGTCACCTTCCTCCCTTACTATAACAGCCACGTGAGTACTTTTCATATTCTGGTGTCACAGGGATAGGAAACATATACACAAGATCTCCTTACATAAGTTCAATCCCAGTAGGACAACAGAAAACAAGCAAGGCCGATATAGTACAAGGGACAAAAGAGACAGAAGGAAGGGCAAGGGGCTGAGGAGGAGAGGGTGTGGAGGGCAGGGGTGACATGGTCCAGTGTCCACAGCAATTCACACTAAGCAAGTAATACTTTGTGTAAGCCCTAAAGGAAGAGTGGTTGAGACTGCCACTGCTGAACCCAGCATGTGCAAAGGACCTGCGGTCGAAGCATGGCTTTGGGAAAATATGAGGAAGAAGGTGTGGCCGTACATACAGAGCAGTGGATGTGGTAACAGGAAACTCATCATGCTGGACCTTGCAAGGCACAAAAATACTCATTTCCCGCAAGTACCTGAGACCCCTAGAAGATTTGGAAGGGAGACTATATACGGCTGGGAGCCCTTTGTGAGGTCATTGATCTGAACATTGGTTTTCCTGCGTCTCAAAGGTCAAGGCTGTACCAGAGAAATAACAAAATTTCCCCCCAGCTATAAAAATTGACTCCTAGACATCTTACATAAACAACTTCTCCCAGGCAGATTGCTAACAGAGGGCATTAGCCTCTTTCCCACCCAGGCCTACCTCCTGTTTGCAGGGTCTGCAGAGGCTACATGCATCCGTGCTGAACTATTTGTAAGGTGGGATTCTCAAAGGTGGGCAAAGGGGGGCTGCAGGGAATGCTGTCATAGCAGGCAGGCCCGTGGGAACACAGGCGGTCTTAAGCAAGATGACACAGTCTCCTGTGCATGGAGTGCCCTGCTTAGGAGGTGGGGCACGCACATCGTAGGATGCAAGAAAGTAGCAGAAGATTAATATCTTTTTGTTCTATATTAAGTAAAAATTTAAAAATAAGCATTTTCATTTCTAATTATTTCCTATCATGCATGGTGCTCTCACTTCAATTTTCAAGTCCGTTTACTTCATTTCTGTGGAGCATCCGAGCTTGAGTAGCATCCATCCAGCAGGATTTCTGCCTAACTATGCAAATGTGTGCTTGTGTGTGTGTGTGTGTGTGTGTGTGTGTGTGTGTGTTCATTCCCCTCTCTTCCTTTGTTCTTTCCCACTACAAATAATACAGATATTTTAGCAAATACAGATGGCAGATGTTTCTGATTTCCTTTCTCTTTGTTTCTGTTTTTCTTTTTTAAAGCCTTTCTACTTCTCACTGAACGAACTACAGATTCTGAGCTTCACACAGAAGAGCCATGGCTGGAACAGTTACTGCCGAATATAAGATAATGTCACATATTTACTTTTTAAAATCCTGTAAATGGTAGCCTGCATGCTCATTCCTCATAGGTTTGTCCGCAATAATTATATTACGAGTCAATTAGAACATGTGTTCAGAGTGATCCAAGGACTCAGAAAGCCTTCAGTGGGACCACATACTTAGGCTTCACAGTATGCTGAGGGCTCTAGGAAATATGTCTGGAGTCTAAAACCATGGTGACTTTGGATTCTAGATGCTGCACATACCATAGCCATGATGCCAGCCTAGAGACGGTAACACACCAAATGCTCAGAAGACGCCTGGTCCATAGGCAAGTGAAGAATGATGATGATGTTAACCCTTTCCCTCCCAGGGCACATTTCCAGGGAGTGCTGCCTGTTAGTGCACAGATGTGACCCACCAGCACTGTACAAAAGAGGCGGTCCTGACAGAACACAGGGCAGATGACACCAAGGTCCATCCTCAGATCTGCCTAGCAAGAACTGTGTGTCAATAGGAATGCTGACAAGAGGCATGTGCATTCCCCAGCTTTCCACATCATTTCTTCATTATGTCTTGCAAGAGAGACCAGACAGCAAGATGCCTGGCCTATGTTCTTTCTCCCCTCTTGGCCACATGGGCTTCTGTCCTCTCACTGAGGACAGGCCTGACTCCTTATAGAGGAGTCCTTCTTACCTCTGCTGCAGGGACTCCCTCTGGCGGGCGGCAATGCAACACGATCATGCCTTCAATAGGAACCTCCCTGCCTTGTGGATCTTGCTCAAAGTTTTTCCGTAAATCTGCAAAGAAGCACAAGATATATGTATGCCACTTTGAGCTAGGACTGGCATTACTCATGCGTGGCCCCAATACACTAAAACAGTGAGCTTCATGTCAAAAGTTAGATACACACAAATATGTCACTTTCTGACACTTCAGAGTATCGCTTTTCCAATACTCATAAATGCATCTGAAATATACCTTAACAAAATGGTTTCACCATTTTACATTGATAGGAAGGAAGAAAAACTACTAGAGGAAAAGAAAAAAAAACCTCATAATTTCATGAGTGTTTGCCAGCATTATCTGTTCAGCATCTGATGAAACACTTGGCCTAATAAATTACCGTCTGCAGCCATTATGAAGTTGAGATGCACATGATTTTCTTTTTGTTCACTGAAGAATACATTATTAATCTGTAACCTCTGTCATTCGCTTAACCCTCTGGGGAGCTGTAGAAGACAGTAATAGAGTGAGATCACCTATTAGTCTTTTTATTTGTAACCAGGGAGAAAGGGCCATAGCCAGTCACAACAAAATCCATAACCTATCCAACCAGATCTATAATTAAGAAATGCAAGGCCCTCTAGTCAAGCAGCCATGCTGGGTATGTGGGTAGTGCCCTTCACACAGGGCTCCGGGCACTTTGCAAACAAGCTGCACTATTAACCTTTTACACATGGAGAGGTGACACTTGTGGAGGTTAATTGGCTTGCCAGTGGTCACAGAACGCATCAGTGCCAGGGAGAGGGGAAAATTCATTCTGCTTCCTGACACTCAGCCTGACTGCCAACCAGCTTGGCCTTCTCAGGGAAGAGGACAGTTCAGCAGGGAGAGCGCCAGCTTCATTTGCATAGCTTTCTACTCCACCATTTTCAAGGGTAGGCAGCTGGCCTTGGCTCCTAGGGAGGTGTCAGCACAGCCCTCTGATGATGTTACTGAACAAGGTAATTCTTGCTGTCACCTGGATGCACAGGACAGTCAAGCCAGGACAGGTTGTTTACAATTCTTCCTCCACAAAAAGGATTTTCTCCTCCCTCCCTGACAATGTATTTTTCTTCAAATTGAGTATCTCAAATTACAGGCTGTGGATTTATTGATTTAATTTTCTTCAGTGCTTACAATAACATGAAATATGTCCTCTGTAAAGAGCGAAGCTCCAGAATCAGTTACATCTTTATAAATTGTATAAATACATTAAACTTGCTTTTAGCAAGTCAAAAACACCCGATGAATAACTAGTGCAGCCATGCTCACATCCGCTTCTCTCTGGAAGCTTTTTGTCCCAGAGACGACCAGCATCTGTATATACAAAGGCTTTGTATGTCTCTGGAATGTAAAGGATCCGCCTTCTCATACTCTGCTGTCCCAAATTCAGTTATAGAAGAAGCTTCCTTCTATCCAAGGTCTATAAATTGCCCTGGTGGTTCAGAGTTCCTGACTCTCAGTATGACGGACTCACAAAACCTCCAACAAAAGCAAAGAGCAAAGGGATTGTGTAAGCCTAGAGTTGGAAGTCTGTTTGCTACACAGTCCCACTACAAGACGTGTTTTGCTGTCACTCAAGGGAGTGCTGAGCCAAAACTCTCTTTCAAGAAGGGCCTCCCTGCTCAGAATTGTATCAAAACTCATCTGCAGGAGTGAACGTGAGTTCAACAGCCAAGAGGCCAGGGTGGTAATGGGAAGAGTTGTGATGTGGGTGGCATGTTTACTGTGTTGCCTTCACTATTGCTTCCCACCTCCTTGGACAATGCATCTGCCAAGAGGAAGTCTTATCCGGTGCTAGCAAATGAGCATCTGAGTTTTGCTACCATTGATTTTTCTGTGTTTAACCAAGTAAAACACAAAAGTATAACACTAGGAATTTTGATACATTCTTCTGCTTCTGCTTCTGCTTCTTGTCTTTACTCAGTACTAGTGAAAATGATAATTGTGGGGTTTGAATAGGAATGCCCCCCCATAAAAGAATGTGTTTGAAGGTTTGGCCCATAGGGAGTGGCACTATTATTATTATTTAGGAGGTGTGGCCTTGTTCAAGGAAGTGTGTTACTGTAGGGGCAGGCTTTGAGGTCTCTGGTGTAGCTTGAGCAGAGACCTCAAAGCCTGCCCCTACAATGGCAAGCTAAACCCAGTGTGGCTCACAGTCTCTTTCTGCTGCCTGCAGATCAAGATATAGAATTCTCAGCTCCTTTCCCAGTACCATGTCTGCCTGCACACTGCCATAATGATAATGGTCTAAACCTCTGAAACTGTAAGTCAGCCCCATTAATATGTTTTCCTTTATAACAGTTGCATGGTCATGGTGTCTCTTCATGGCCATAAAATCCTATCCACGAGAGTGATAAATGGTTATCCTTACTTTATACTAACTACATCAGCAGGCAGAAAGACAACCTCAATGAGGTCATTTTTCCTCCAAAGGAGTAACCTGTATTGACACTGGAATTAGTTTATTTCATACAAACAAGGTATTTGGGGGCATCTCTAGCAGATTTCAAATGGAAGAATCAGATCCAAGTGAGGACCAAGCAATCCTGCTTCCCCATCCCACTAACACTTGGAATCACTTGAAGAGTCTGACAGGAAGTGCATCATCACTTTCCAAGGTGTATGTAGAAAAACTAAAGACAGAGGAACATGGGACAAGGGCAGAAAAAGTCTATAAGGATGAATCCATCAGTACTTCAGGAGCCAGATATCACTTCAAGTAAGAAAACCCTTGACAGAGTTCTGATCCAATCCCAAGTCTGGTGCTGACCTGTCCTCCTAAGGAGGTTGTATCTGGGAATCTTTAAAAAAGGGGTCCACATATAAAATTATAGTTAGTCCTTGAACATATTCCAAATTACAGAAATAAACTCTTCAATATAGCAGCCAATGTCTCCTGTTCCATCTATGACCCTCACCCCAGGCCATGCAAACTCATTAGTTTCTGAATAGGCAATCTAAGCAACAGCCATTTTTCTAGATCCAGAAAGATACATACATGTACCTACACAAGTTCTAATAATGGGAAACTTATCTCCAGACACACAAAATGAATTTCTGCACAAAATAAGGGAACTATAAAACTAAAAGTAGTATCTTCCTGTGATAGGACCAGAAGCAAGATTCATCTTTGAGAATTTCTAATTCAAGTTCTGTGACATCAAAAGGAAACAATAACCAAGAAGCTAAAATAGGGCCTTATGGATCCATTAACATTTGAGATCAAGCAGTTGTGTTCAAATCTGAGCATGACACTATGAACACCTTCATCCAATAAATATCTTGAATTCTCTTGCCCTTCGTCTCTGCACCTCTAATAGGATAATAATTCCTAATACATATAGCTTTTTATTTTTAAAGTCAGGGTCCCGCTATGTAGCTCTGGTTGGCCTGGCATTCTCTATGTGGAACAGGATAACCTTGAACTCACAGAGACCCAGCTGCCTCTGCCTCCTAAATTCTGAGACTTAAAGTAAAGGCATGTGCAACTATACCTGGCAACATTCAGCTTTTATAAAGATTAAATATTAATACATAAAAACTTTCCAAGCACAATGGCTATGTAACAGGGTTAAGGTCTTATATATTACTACACCCTGTGATAAAGCTATGATGATTAATATGGGATGATTTTTATCATAAATCAGATACAAATTAATTACAAAGTGAAGCATTTTTCAGAGGCACTAAAATAAAAAGTATAATTTAGTAGATGATAAATTAAGTGGAAAAAGGTATTAAAATGAGTCATTGCCCTTCTGAAGAAAAAAATGTAGATCTGTGTCTTGCTTTATACTAAAATAAATGCCACAGTAATAAAAACATTTTAACAGAAAACCACAGCAGTAATAAAATATCTAGAGAACCTTAAGAAAAGGGGAAATTCTTCTAACTTGAACAAGCCATTAAGAAAATGATTGATAGGCATCATTTAGTTAAAAATGAAATTATTTTCCTTAAAACATTGCAAACAAAAGACTGTGCAGATAATGGCCTTAATATGTTACAATGTCTTATGAAATACAATGAAAATTATAGATACTCTGAGATAAAATGACAAAGGGGTTGAAAACCATTTACAAAGGAAAAGACAGAAATGGCCAAAGATAAGTAATGGGGCAGTATCAATAGTTATTACAGAAACGCTAGCTTAGCAACTACCAACACATCTCTTTTCCTCCTCTAAGTGAGCCAGTTTTATTTATTTCTTTATTTTAATTCCCGTGTTGGAAATGAAGTCAGGCTGGGATAGTCTTGAATATCACTAGAAGACAAGACCAGGTGTATATGAAAAAACAAGTTATAAATAGATTAAACTATTTTGAAGGTCCAATTATGTGGAAACTATCTGACAAATAGATATACAATATGTGGTCTATCGTGGAATATTATTTGGCAATAAAAACAAAATACTAATGCATGCTGTGACGGCTAAAATTTAAATGCATAATTTATATTTATTGAACATACATAGCCATTCACCAAAGGCTACATATTATGTGATTCCACTTATCTGAAACATCTGCAGTGGGTGGTAATGACAAACAGTGAGTAAATAGGTTAGGAGTCAGCTGGGGCTGCAGTTGAGTGAGAGAAGAAGACTAATAATGGCCTTTTCATTAATATAAAAAAAATCCTAAAATTGCCCTGGATGATGGTTATAGGCCTGCAACTGTATTCACAACTATTGATTTCTATATTTAAGAGAATCACATGTTCTATGGTATTTCAGTAACACTATAATTTTTAAAGTTTCACCAACACAACTCTATAATTCTACAAGTACAGCTAAGCAAATGATTAGAGAACTATGTGGGAAAAAATGTAGGTAGGCTGATCGTGCCTCAAACCCTTGCTGAATCATAGGAAGAAAGCTGAACATTTAATAATGTGGGAATAGTTAGTATCATTTAGTGCATTCACACAATGGAATACTATGCATAAATGAAAAGCTAGAAGATTGTGGTATTTAAGATTTAAAATTATAATGAAATGCTAAACAAGATAATATAGTGTGATCAATCTCAATCATATGCATTATATATAATATTATATATATATATATATGTGTGTGTGTGTATTTTATATTAGAAAAAAATCACTAGGCAAATATATACTCATTACAGGATATAGCTACTTCCATATGGCAGTACAGAAGTGAAAGTTAAAACTCTTTCCTGGATAGCCCTTCTTTCTGTTTGACATCAGTGTTCAGAGAATGTGCCACAGTCACAGTCGTTCACTCACTGTGGAACAGGAACGAGACCCTGCCAAACAGTGAAGGTTGTGCCATGCAGCACCCTGGCTCCCTGGTTGTGCATGCTCTCACAGTAAAGGTAGACAGTAAACAAGCATTTAAGAGGTAGAATGATGAGTACGAGGTAGAGAAGAAAGGGTCCTCAGATGTAGCACAATGACTTAGCTGGGTGCCCAGAGGAATGTGTCATGGAGAAGAATTCAAGCTGAAAGTGAGGATCTCACCATCTTACAGAATACACCCTAGACTGAATTTATAGTTTCTGATTTTCACTCATTTAAAGCAGAGTTCTCCAGGGTGGCGGAAATATCTCAGTCATCAAGTGCTTGGCCTTGAAAGTGGGAGGATCTGAGTACTGACCTACAAAACACACATGGAATGCCAGGCATGGGGCACAAGCTTATAACCCTAGGGACAGTGAGACAGAAGGGAGAGACAGCAAACTAGCTTACTCTGTTTGGCAAAGTTCCAGGTCACCTGGAGAGCCTGTCTCAAACCAAAGGTGGAAGACACAGAGCAGACATTATCTGTGGTGATCCTGACTTCTAATACATATGTATTCTTGCGCCCACATATGCTTAGATGTGCACACATACACACCACACTACACCACACCACACCACACACACATACACACACACACACACACACACATACACCACACACACCACACACCACATACACACACATATACACCACACCACACACACAGCACACTCATTCACTTCATTATCACCTCCCTTTTATCATTATTTTCATATTTCTTTATTTCTAATCTCTATAAAACATGCTTCCTTAACTACCTTTCTTGAGTTGGAGAAGGATACTCTTGTAACTGAATGGATTTCTATCCTTTGACCTTATCATAGTTGTATATCAGATAATAATCATATTATTCTATACAAAGGAAATTAACTCAGCTACATGTATGATGCACAACCTTAAATATTTTAGATGTGGTTGAAGAAGATAAAGCTCTATCAGTTGTAAATAGTAAACTGTTTAATACTATTCTCTCTTTTATAGGAAAAAAGCCCTAAAATAAAATTATTTAACACTTCAAATCTTTACCTCTCAATGATTATGGCTGCCATTAATTACTTTTATGTGTCTCTGCATTTGGCAAAATTTCTGGATGTCCAGATACATTCATACTCACAAACAGCAAACACTAGGAGAATCAAGCCCACTGTCTTCAGAGTCCCCACATCTCATCTGCACTGTACACTGAGCCAGGAGTCAGGGCAGAGGAGCCTTCTGTTTCATGTTATTGCATCTAGGTTCAACCTCACCACATCTATCAAAGAAAGAAGCTAAAATTACGTAGCCTTCAAAACTCAGTGAACTGTGAATTCAAGCACTTCTCCAATTTTATTTTAGTTGTGGGGCTGGGGAAAAACATTTCATCTGTTCGGCTCACTGTCACATCACTGTTTTGTTTTGAATGCAGAACATCCCATCCCCCAAGCTCATGTCTTTGAACACCCGGTCTCCAGCCAGTGGTATGTCTGGAAAGGATGTAAGATCTTTTGGGCAGAGTACCTAAACATGGAGCTGATGAGTTATAGCTAGTCTCTCTCTGCTTCCTGATTCCCAGAGATAATTGTACCTTAGCCATTATGCCTCCCCTGCCTTAAAACACAGCTAAATTAAATCTATCTGCAGCATTTTGTTCCAGCAAGCAAGGTAATACACCTTGGTATCCGGAATGGCATATACTGTCTCTTGATGAATATTTGTTGAATGGCAGGATGAATTAATTAAGTTATTTATAAGTTTCCATTTCAGCTCATGTCACCTGATAACTTTCTCAGAAGTTAAGAGGATGAAGAAAGCATGGGAAGATGTGATAAACACAAGAATCTTATTAAAGTGACATACTTATCCACTATTTTCTTCACATACAGTACATGGCCCACGTGTGACCAATATATAAACCAATTCACTATGTTTTGTATTTCTGCAACTTTACTCCATCATTCTGTTACCCTGTCTGTCCATTTTTGCAGTAGAATGTCAATGAGGCTCAAGATGACTGGAACCAAAGAGGTAGGAAAGAGGAGCAGGAAGTGAGGAAGCCAGGCACATGGCTTGGTTATAAATCATATCATCAGCAACAAGTCACATAGAGTCAGCAGCACCTGCCCTTATGTGGCATATTTTAGGCTGGGCCACAGGACACAACTGCTGCCCCTTCCTCACCCAATGCCCTATTTGGTCTCTTTCTCATTTTCCTTTCATGCTACTATGTTAGAAAAGTCATTGTAGCACACGAAAATCAATAAAAATTCAATTCCGAATAATAGTTCTCTGCTGCTCGGCAACACCAGGGAGTTATCGGCTCATTCAATGTTCTGGCAGTTAATGCAATGAAATAAAAATAATTTACTCATTCAAACCAAATCAGCCAGTGAAAAATCATAGACATTTTTTAATAGTCATAGTCAAAGCCATTTGTTAAGATGCAGGAGGATGACATGGTGTCCCATTAGTCGTCCAACTACACGGATTTCAAATCAGGTTTGAATCTTACCCACTGTGGGTTTTTTTTTTTTTTTTTTTTTTTCAGAAGGAACAACAGACCACATTTGTCATACATAAAAGGAATTTGTAACTCAGCCAAATGCAGGTCATTTGTTGTAATAAAAGAGCTGATTCAAACGCATAGCAAATGCCCGGCAGAAAATGGAAGTCAGGGCCCAGTGCCTCTATTTGGTTCTGCCTCAGTCTTTTGGTCCTAAACAGTAATGACCTGAGAAGTCAGTTACTGACTCCAGTTCCCTAGAGGAGCATAAGAAAAGCACCCTGCCAGGTGACAGCACACTATCTGTGCCCGCTGGCCAGCTTGGCTAAGATCCATCTGCTTTGCTTTAGATTCTGAAGACTCATATTGATGCCAGGCTATTCACACCATTCAGGCCATCTTGTCTTGAGTCTTCCAGGTCCGATTGCTGCTTTTAGGAGTCACTGAGTAACAGCTGGTCATAAGACAGTCTTCCACACAGAGATTCTTATAAGCCAGCAGCACAGATGAGGCATCCCCCGCTAGCCATCCTAAAATAATTGGCATTACATCTGTAACCAACTCCTGTTAGTAAACTCTGCAGCAACAGTAGAAGGCCACTTCTGCCACAGATGAGCCAACATGGTGCTCTCCGTGTGGCTTCTTCCCTCAGAGGACGACAGTCTGCTGACACTGCCTACTGCCACCCTGGGATGTCTGGCCAATGCAAAGATTCCTGGCATACAGAGAGGCTCCTCGAAGCTGATACCATGATCATCAAATAACTTCAGGACTCTGAGCTGCTTTGTGCCCGGTAATTCTCCTGGAGATGGCTGTCATTCATGGGACGTTGTGCATCTAGCATTGTCTATCATTAATCTCCCACTATTGGGTAGCAATGGCAGTACAGGAGAAAAGGTCTGACTTTGCCAGAGGTAGGGATGCTGGTGGAGGCTTGAGACAGTTTGTGAAAGCACTTTGAGAAATTAACCTGTTTTCTACTGAGCTGCTCCCAGCAAAGCACATTGCATTGTGTTTGGCTTCTCTTGTTTACAAGGACAAAACGTCATCAAAACCAGAGGGTAAGCTGATAATTGGGAAGCTAGAAACCTTAATTATGGATCCGAGACAGGTGGAAATCAAATATACCTTAAGCTTTGACTTCACTGAATGAATCAGACTTAAGAGAACCAGATCTCAAGAAAGACAATGAGATAATGACCCACAGGCAGTGAAGAGATCCAACATAACTCCATCATCTGGGTTGCTCCTAAGTCCTTTCAGCACACACTTTGTTACTCTGCTTCACCCCAGCCAGTCTCCTCTCAGTATTCTGCCAGGGTGAACTCAACTTACCCGTGGCCATGAGTACCTGCTTCTCTCGGGCTTTTCGCTTTCTGTTATCAGTACCAATTACTTCTTTTTAGCATCAGGTCATACCCAGGCAAGCAATAAAGCATACATTCAGGTCTTTTATTGTTCATGAATGAGACTCCATAATGGTCAATGTATGGTGCTGCTTGTAGGTTCATGTTCTTAGTCCAATGGGTATATGTGGTATACATGTCATGCACAGCATGACAGAGGTGACTGAAAAAACACTAAGCACTGTTTTCCCCAGGAAGGAACTACAGGTGGGAGTGCTACACAAAGGAAGCATATAGGTTGAGAATTTCTTGTTTGCTTTGTCTCCAAGTGGCAAGGAATGAATTTCTGAGTCTTGACTATATTTATTATTTGGGTCAATACATGAAAGATAGCTGAAGCTTCACTGAATGATACGTTTTTTTCAACAATCTTTGACATAAACATATATGAAAATCTTCAGAAGTTGTTAGGTGGAAATATAGCATGTGCTAAGGTTTTAAATAAAATAGATATAAGTAATGAAATATTTTATATATTCTTTTATCATGCCCCATGGAATGTTATAGGGAGAACTTACCTATAAATTCCATATTCTACATGTTAGTATGACTTCTCTTTTTGCAATGCTAATGGGAAAACTGAGTTCTAGGTGAATACAGATAACCACCAAATCAAAGTACTTTTGATGATAAAAGACAAAAACCAGATACAGTGGCAACATCGTCAGCATTTCTAGGCTGCTCAATTCCCAAGCAGTACGTGCAGAGTTCATCTTTCTCCTGTTAGAATTCCCAACTTGAAGGTGCTTTATTCACACCTACAAGCACTGGCTTGCAGCGTGGCATCTTGATGAGCATTCCAATGCACAATGAACTTCATGGTTGATGGAACTGAGTTTTAAGAATGACACAGACATGAGGAATCATCCCTGACTTTCCTACATGACCTCCATAGCCCTCCACAGGAAATTAGAGAGCTATGAACTTGCAATGAGTTTCAGAAGAAATGACCTAAAAATAACCCCAAGCATTCAATGCTCACTACCTATTTACGATTCAGTACCATGACTGCAGAGAAAGGGAATAAAAAAAGAAATGGAAGAAAGAGGCAAAAAAGAAAAGTCAACCATGCAGCAAGCAGAAATATATTTTAACTGCATTGTTAGATCTTTGATTCTTCCCTCAACCTGAATCTCTCTGAGGTGAGGAAGGTTAGCAAGGACAACATGTGGCCAGTGTCATGAGTACTGGAAGAATAGAATAGCCACTGTACCTAGCATCTGTCTGGCCCCATAATACATCTCTGTGGAAAGAAGAAAACACATTCGCTTTCCTTACCCTACCCTACCACATCATGGAGGACCCAAGTAATCACTTAGACCAAAACTTGTTAGCACCAAACCTATAGTTGATGTATTATAAGAAGGCCTAGTAAATATTATATATGAAATAAAAGCTACAAAGAAAGCCAACTACTTGCTCTTGGGGATACTTTCCAGGAAAACTGAATCAAAAGGGGCTCTGAACCAGGATCAACTGTAGAAAGCTGGGGAAGAAAAAAAAAAAAATCCACCAAGACTGCAACAGAGAATTGCTGCAGTCTAGGAGTGGGGTTAATTCTCAAGGTGTCAGTGGTCCATTTGGGGAATTATTTGGGGGAGTTGAGCTGAGGGAATAGCATAATCCAGTTCTTTATTATTTTTCCCAAATTAAAAAAGTACAATAATTCTTTAAGAATTTTATAGAATGGAAATTGATCATATTCCTTCCTACTCTTGACCCCAGCTTCTTCCAGCTCCACCTATACACCCCTCTTTCTCAACTTCTTGTCTTTTTTTTTTTTTTTTTTTACTTTTAATAAGCTAATGAGTCCAATTGCTTCCCATGTCCTCATGGATGGGGACAATCACTGCAGCGTGGTTGACCTACCAGGGACCACGCTCTTAGGCTCTTAGAGAAAACTGACTCCCCCTTTCCTCAAAGCCGTCAGCTGTCCACAGTGCCTCAGTTGGGGTGGAGACTAATGCGCTCTTCCTGCCTCCATGCTAAATTATTGACTGGCTTGATCTCCTACAATTCTTAAGTAGACAATCACAGCTTCTGTGACTTCTTGAGAGCAATGTTCCAGTCATGTTCAGAAGACACCATTTTACTCTGGTCTGCCCCAAACTCTGGTCCTTACACTCTTTGTGTTCCTCCTTCTGGAGTGGTCCCTGAGCTTTGGGTGAGAGGTGATATATATGAATAACTTGCAGATTTTTTTTTTTTTTTTTTTTTTTTTTTTTGCTGTTTTTGTAGGAAATGGATCTTAAGGCAGTACAGTGGAAGCGGGGAACCGAGGAGGCAGAGTAGATCCACAGTGATTATAAGATAGGCAGATGTAAAAGGAGAAAGATTTATACGATCTGAAGAGAAACATGAACTATGAACCAAAGGCTGAGGGGACCCCAACTGGATCAGGCCCTCTGAATAGGTGAGACAGTTGATTGGCTTGATCTGTTTGGGAGGCATCTAGGCAGTGGTATCGGGTCCTGTGCTCATTGCATGAGTTAGCTGTTTGAAACCTGGGACTTATGCAGGGACGCTTGGCTCAATCTGGGATGAGGGGACTGGACCTGCCTGGACTGAGTCTACCAGGTCAATCTCAGTCCTCAGGGGAGACTTTGCCCTGGAGGAGGTGGGAATGGGGGTTGGGCTGGGGGGGAAGAGGAGGAGGGGCAGGAAGGGGGAGAACAAGGAAATCTGTGGCTGTTATGTAGAACTGAATGGTATCGTAAAATTAAATTAAATTAAAAAAAAAAGATAGCCAGATGTATAATACATTTTGGAGGCGTATTTATCCAGACTTTTTGCTGAATGGTACGTGATAAAAGGGAAGAAGAGTCAATGACAGTTCCCATATCTTATTAAAAGAACATGAGAAGCTATTACTGAAGCAAGAAGACTGGGGTATTAACGTGTATATAGCAACATGGGAGTAGGCACAGTGAGTATGAAACATGTACTAAGTATCCAAGTAAATGTGGAATGCAAGTGGGTGATGGAGAACCTGGGAGGGGAAATGGAATATTAAGATTGAAGGTGATCAGCGCAATTGGAAGGCATGGAGGTGAGGATTTTGCCAGGAGGTACTTGGAGATTATGCTGTGAAGGTGCCCTAAGAAGGAGCCCCTGAATAACATACCATTTAGAGTTAACAAAAAAAGAATATACTCAAGAAACTCATGAAGTCAGTAGGAAGAAGGAAGGCCAAAAGACTGCAAAATCACTGAGTGTTCTTGTCCTTCCTACCAACGATTATGATTTCCGTGCTTTTGAGCAGAGCTGAGTGACCTTAATTTCTGAGGTTTTCATATGAGTATCATCTGTGGTGGGTCTCAGCCATCAGCAGAGTTTAAGCTGGTTGGCTGAGCCCAGAACTCAAGTCCAAGTCTTCTGATTTGATTTCTTCATCCTTCTTTTGTTCCTATTCCTTTTCTGCAAATGTTTACAAAGTCTTTTAAGTCTTAGTTTTTGCATTAGAACATCATCTAGCCCTGAAATGGTTATCTCCAGCCATGTTCTAGCTCCTTCCTACATAGTCCAGGTTTTGGAAAGAGTCTATCCTCTGTGCTTCACATCCTCCTGCTAATTCCTAGGTCTACACATCTCATATCACTTCTCCCATTAGTTGTCCTGCATCAATGGCAGCTCTCACGTCAAAAATAATGACACATCTAAAAATCTTATAATCTTTACATAACACTGAAATCTTGATGATTTTTTTCCTCATAACCATCTCCACTTTGTCATGGACCATTTATCTTCTCTCCTGCCTTTATCTTTACCTTCTTCATGGGCCTTTCTGTTTCTCCCCTCTTTTCTTATGGAATTTCACTCCTAGCTCACTATCCTTTCTATTCCCACCAGAAGTTTGAGAGCTGGAGAAAACATAGGAGTGAAAAGTACCTTAGGTATTCCTGAGGAAATCTGTTTCTCCTGTATTTCCAGTAGGAAATTATACTAATCACTGATGTTCCAAGGACTCCAATTTAGGACATTGATGTTTATCTTATGTCTTGGGCTTCCGACTAAAATGTACAACTGTATGATTAAAAACAGTCCACTGACTATCACATGAGTCATGCATATCTTCATTTGCTATGATTAAGCACTGAACTTGATGCTTTGTTCCTGAAACTCATTTCTTCTGCTGTATTCATAATTATACTTAATAGAATAACTAGTAATTGAGGTATTTAAGTCAGAAACATAGAAAGTCCCTTACTTAATGTACCTAAAGTTCTTTACTTTACCTCCTCAGTTTCATATTTCAGTAGCCACATGCTTGTGTTAATGTCCATTTGCAAATTCCTTTCCAGATAAATCCTCAGTCTTCATCAAAAATTATGTTTCTTAGTAACTCAAGAAGTGTATCTTGGGTCCCTGAGATCAGCAGCTGTCCTGGTGCGTTCCTCATGTACACTGAATGTATCAGGAGCCATGCACCACTGAAAATTCTTATTTCCAAGTGTATCTCTCTCATTACACTGTGAACTCTTCAAAGGAAGTGACAATATTTTGTTCTTGGGATGCCTAGAATATACAGGTTTCTGAACTACTCACAGATGCTCAATTCCTCCCTTAAGTCAGCAACCCTCTGTTATTTAGGAAATTTCTGGAATGCAATCCTGTCTTTCCCTACTTACGTAGAAAGATGTGACACTAACCTGAGAAGATTCACTAGGCACAAAATGTATGCAAAGATTAGGAGAGTTAATTTCTTTCTGTTGTTATGTTTGTTTGTTTTGCTTTCCAACTGTTGGTGTGTCAGAAGGTTTACTTAGTGGAAAGATTTAGTATTGATTGAAGTACAATCTATATTCTCTTTGCCAATATAATACTGAAGTTTTTATAGAAACGGCTGTCTTCAAGAAATGCAAGGTGAGTTTCACTAAAGGAATAGCAGAGAGAATTAATCTGTGATTTCATTGAAAGGCAGTGACTATATTTCTACAAATTCTTCATGGTAAAATAGTGACTGGTAATAAGTAGCCTGAAAGAATGTTATCTGGGGAAATTTCATTTCTCCCTAACACATTTCTTGTCAGTAGACCATATCTTTAAGGTTGTCACTCATAAACATGCATGTGTTAAACAAAAGTAGATCAATTTCTATCAGTATTGTACAAACCATTGCTCTTTATTCACAGAACACAGCTCCCTAGAGATTTCAGGTTTTCATACTCCATGCTGAAGAGCATCTACTGGCAAGGGAGGCAGGCCCACCCATGGGTGTTAACTAAGAAGATGTGACACATCAAGTACCTTTGATGTTTATAATTGTAGCCTCAAAATTCATTTATTTTCAGCATTCTGTCCCATACCTGATTATTTCTATTACCTAAGAGAAGTATACATTATACTATATCCATGGGCTTCACATTTGGAAAGTAAGCCTAAACTAAGTTTGATAATAATAAAAACAAATTGTAGCTGTAGAGAATACATACATTTTTGTTATTTTTCCCTGAAGTTTAAACAATAAAGCTGAATATAAAATTCATAGAGATTAACATCGGAAAGGTTGAACAACTCCAACAACAAGAAAAGAATCCCCAATCCAAAACGATCCTAAATCTGATGATCAAAACTTTGTGAATTTGAAGCATTTCTAATTTTGGATGTATGGGATGGAGATGCTCAATGAGTAAAGTAGATGCATTTACCCCAACATCTAATAGACTCTGAAACCTGAAAACTTCTGGTCCCAAGCCTTTCAGACAATGCCTGTTCAATATATGTGCACGGTTCTATAAGCAATCCAAAGGTGACTTACAGAATAAGATAGAAGGTGCCAGTACAATGCCATTTATCATAAGACACTTGAGCAACAAAGGGTTTGTACTACCGGGCACTAAAATCCTATGGATATTGAAAGCTTTGGACAGATGGACCACACTAATCTTGTGGCTTCTCAATTGTCTATCATTCAGACAGCATTTTGTAGAAATGATTCAAAATGATCTATCGTGTCAAATGTTCTTTAATGCAATTCTTCCAATGTCTTCCTACAAGCATGTGAAGATTGCGCATATTTAGAAAGAACAAAGCTGAAGCAATTAGTGTCAGTTCATCATATGAAGGGACATCTCATTACTGTTACATTGCTGGTGATATTATACTAATCACTTAGGTGAGGTAGAGTATGATGAGATTTTTCACTACAAATTGATTGGCATCTTCTTTATGATTAATAAGCAGATGTGGAAAAAGACTGAGATTATGTAAACATGCTAAGATCCCTAAAAGTCTTACCTCCAAGTTTTGGCCTCCATTACACTACTTGCTTATATTCGCAGAAATTATATAGATATTTTTATTCCATAGTAAGGAAAACTTATCCCTCTCCTTTCTTTATTCTATGTCTCTGTCTCTCTGTGTGTCTCTTTCTCTCTGTCTCTGTGTATGTCTTGGTCTTTCTCCGTGTGTGTGTGTGTGTGTGTGTGTGTGTGTGTGTGTGTGTGTGTGTGTGTACACCGTGTGCACATAGAAGCCAGAGGTTGACATTAGATATCTTCCTTGGTTGTTTTTGAATTCAACTTTTGAGTCAGTGTCTCTCACTAAACTTGATCTCACTAATTGGCTACACGGGCTAGCCAGCAAACCCTACAAATCTTTTGTCTTTGCCTCCCTGGTTCTGGATTACAGGTATACACCCACAGGCTCGGCTATTTATGGGGGTGCTGGGATTCTGAACTCCAGTTCCCATGCTTGTGCAGCATGTGCTTTAGTGCTAATCACCCCCCCCCCCGTCAGCTGCTTCCTTGAGCTATTCACACTCAATCAATGTGCATTCTTACTTAATGAGTTATAATTCTTTACTATCATTGCTGTGCTCAAATTATTCAGGCAAAGAGAGCTCCCTTCTGTGTGGCTGCTTTTATTCTGTACAATGAAAACAGTTATACTGGTGGACATTAGACAAAGTAACTGACCATTATGCTTCCAAACTCTGTGTCACAGGGGACAGAAGAAGACCGAAGAATCCCCTGGGTTACAAGAAGCAAAGGAGGCTTCACACCCAACTGTAACATGAGAACTAGAGTGTTCTGTTACCAAACAACATTTCTGCACATTGGCAGAGAACAGATAGTTATTGGAGTTGGGTGATAGTCTTCTATGCAAAGTTTTCTTATAATTATACCTTAGATATGTCATAAAATGTACTTAAGGAAAATGAAGAGAGAAATGGTACTGTAGAAAAGAATTCCACAGATGTCTGCATCTAATACATATAGTGGTGACATATATATCACTAACGGACAGCGTAAACAATATACATTATAAAAGATTATAATGGAACCGAAGAACTCATGCTGCCACTGACATCAATGCTGTTATGCACCCACAGCTCTAGGTATCTGCGTGACTTTTGTAAACAGTCAGTTGTACAAACATTCAGACATATAGTTGTCTTGTATATGACATGTAATCGCATTAACAGGTGACTGTAGGCTTACTGTGTCATTCTTTTTATTATAATTTTAAAGTGAATTCCTACTTATTAAAAATGTATTTATTTTAGAATTGCTTTGCAGGGTAGGTTGGCAGCCGCTCCATCATATCATATTTGCCATGGAATGACTGCTCTATGCCACCTGGGTCAAAAAGGATAAAAGAGTCTAATGATGGACTTCTCAAAATAATTCCCACCATGGAGTGGGACAAGACCATAGAGATAAACACAGAAAGAGGGGTAACAGTAACAGGGTCACTATTAACATGCGGATTGTCAGTAAATGACTTAAGGAAATCATTCCACGTAGAATGCCGTAAAGCTTGTTAAGGTCTATTGTGTCAAAACTTTGCTTGCTTGAGATAGGTCTTTAATGTTGGCTTTGCTCTCCATTTAGCTTGATGACCAAGAGCCTATGTTCACCTTCAGAGTGCCGGGATTACAGGCTACTTCTGGAGTGCAGAGAATCGAATTTAGGACCTCTTGAATGCTAGGCAAGCGCACTATCAATAGAGTAACACCCTCCACTCCTCATATTTAGAAATGTATAAACAGCCCTACTTCCTCCATCTTACATAGACATCTAAAATAATTATGCAGTCTCACATATCACTGCCAGATGTGTGCACCTTGCTTCTTCATGTGGAGTGCACAGGGAGTTGCTGTAACAGGAACACTGATCCACCATTGGTCACGTCATTTCCCAGCCCCACTCAACACCTGTCAACTTCGTACCTAGACCCAATGATACTGCTGCTGGCTTTGCAGCAAAAACGGTCCTTTCCAAAATCCTGTGTGTTACAATTTGAGGGTGTCCCTAGGCTTCCAAGGACAGTTTTTCTGTTTTTATACAACTGCTACATATAGGACCTGATTTTTCAGAGCTAGCTTCATAGGGTGTTATGTTCCATGTAAATGTGCATGGCTCCATGCATGATTTAATAGGCTGCTTTCACAGTCCAAACTCTTAACTTTTAAACACGGAACTCTGTTCATGGTGCACTGGGGCTCAGAAAGTATGCTGCCAGCTCTGCTTCTGTAAGCCTACATGGTACCTTTGTGCAACCCTGACACTCATTAGCACAGGGCTTGGCAAGGAAACTGCATCTGTATGGCTTCAGGTGGATACAACCCCATCCCTTTGTGTGCAGCCTAGTTACTGGACTGCAGCTGTATTTCAGCAATTATTCTTCCCATGACTAGATGATGTTATGTAGTTATCCAAAGGCTAAGACTCTCATATCCATCAATAATACCCTAGAAGTCAATATGAGGCTATAAGAAATTATTGACCTTTGGAAGAAAAGTATAATACTATCTCTCTTAACTTTAGGGACTTTTGTGCAGTTTATACTAGGTATTGCAGTGTGGTTTCCACAATGGAGATGTGTGTTGCCAGAGAGAACTGGAGCAGAGCGGACAGTGTAAGCTGAGGAGGTCACATATGTAAGTCATAGGGTATCATGGTTGTAATGCTTCATCACTTCGTTTCCCTTTTGACCTCTGCTTTACTACAGTGTTCATGATTAGCAGTCAGCTCCAGACAAGGGAAGCCAAAGATGATTCTTCTTTGTTCTCATTAGAGATAGGTTCACAAGGAAGCCAGACAGCTGAGCATCATCATAATAAACAACCAGCAGATGCTCTTTCATGAAGAGGAGTCAGGGTCTGAGTAGATGGCATCGCTATTCAGAAGATATCTACTACAAAGGTGATATATAAGGTCTGCAAGACACTCAGAAGTAAAAAAAAAAAAAAAAAAAAAAAAAATGAAGGCAATAATGTTGGAACCTTGAGGCAGTTTATAACCTAAAAGCAGAAATGAACTTACAGATAAAACATTGTACATATCATGAAAACAGTCCAAAAATGCTGTGGGAAGACAGACATGGACTCTTGGATTTGTGGAATTTGGAAGCTGGGGATACTAGAGAATAGGCTTTTTGATGTCCAAATTGGTCGATGAGGCTGGTGATTAGTTCAGCTGGGTTCTGGGAATAAGGCAGCGAGTATGACAGTCCTCGGATAGAGGCATAAGGTAAGAAAGAAGAGTCAGAGATGGGGAGGTGGAGTGATGCATGTGCTCCAGGGGTATAATGAACACAGGCAGAGCAAAGCCAGGGAAAGCAAGCCTCACACCTCTGAACCTAAGTTTTTGCATCTAAGCACTTAAGCCAGTGGTTCATAACCTTCAAAACACTGCAACTCTTAAATACCGTTCCTCATGTTGTGGTGACTCCCATACAATTATTTTTGTTGCTATTTCGCAACTGTAACTTTAGTACTGTTCTGAACCACAATGTAAATATCTGATATGCAGGATATCTGATGTGTGACCTCTGTGAAAGATTATCCAATCCCCAAAGGGGTTTCGACCCACAGGTTGAGAACCACTGATCTAAGTAGTACCACTCATTCAGGTGGAGTCCAGCCCAGCTGTGAGGATGTCATGGGAAAAGACAGGCATAAAAAGTTACATCTGCACGGTGTATGGACATTTATTTATCCCCGTGTTTAACTTTGCAGGCGTGAAGCAGGGGGCACTGGGAGTTCTCAGCACATGAAATTACTTATTTAAGCCAGGAAGCTGAGATGCACCACTGAGACAACTTAATGTCTTTTTTTCCCCCTTCAATTTTCAAAAAGAAACCACCCCCAAAAGCAAAGGGGAAATAATCCTGTTTTCACTACAGCATGTAAGTATAGAGTGCCCCATGGCTGTAAATGAGATTTTTCTAATTTCTTCATTCATTCTTGGCACAGTAGCATAGATATTTTAGAGGCATCTCAAAAAATCATATTTACATTTTATTCAGCATGTATCAAATTATGTTTTTTTTTAAATCAACAAAATAGTGGTTTCCTACTGAGTATTCTTCCAAGAGACCAACTTGCTAGAAAGGCTCAACTATAGGATAAAAATCTTTCCTTTATCCCAGTCCCAAACTGGGAAGAGTACCTAAGTGTCAAGAAGGGTTTGCTTGACCAATAGGCACAACATCTCATAAGCAGATGAAGGAGAGAAAGAAAAACACAGAATAAAAGATAGCGCTAAGGCGCCAAATGTTCACCCACGAAAATAAACAACTACGAATAATTGAGTATTCCTGGTTTTGACAATGATCCAGTAGCAGATGCCACAGCGTGCTGTCTTCTCCAGTCCAGCTGAACCAGACGGATGAGGGAGGGCCTGTGGGAGTTGTTCCCTAGAGACAGACTTGTGCCAGCTTGGTGGGGGTCCATGTAGGCTGGCTTTATTTATCTATTTTTACCTTTCTAAACTCACTTTGGTAACTAGGTCTCAGCTATTTCTAGCCCCCAGTAGTTGATGGCCAGCCAACTTCTCCCTGTTCTAACACAGAGTGATTACGGCAGAACAGTGAGATGAATGACAGGCACACCGGCTCCCAATCCAGAGTGTGTACACACTAGAACTTGACCATGAGAGTCACAACTGACTCACACATGGAAGAGAAGGGAAAACAACTGTCACTGTCCTCAAGCAAACCCTCCAATGCCCATAAATCGTGATTCTCGAGCTTTTGTTTAGCAGAAGACAACTCACACTGGCTTAGCAGTAAGAATAGCCAAGGGAGTACATTAGATGGACAGAAGGAACCCTGATGCACTCTGCTCAGTGACCTTCCCTTCAGTCAAGCTGTCTACCTTTTTGCACCAGGTTGAACAAAAAAGGCATATACAATGCTAAATGGGTAAATTAAGAATTCCCCAAACAGTGCTCTCTAAAGACATTCTCGGCTTTCTTATTCAAAGTACAGGGCATAAACCAACTAGCAGAATTCAAGTCTAGGAAGCACATTAGAATTTCCCAGTTAGAGACCTTATAGGTTTCCCAAATTATTTGAACTGAAAATATAGCATTATATGAGGACCACATTGCTTACTGATTTGCATGAAGGTGCATGTTGACATTTGGGGGATATAGTTCCTAGGCAAGACATCCCAATGATGTCTGTTCACTGAATCATAAAATCTTTAATAATATATACAGTTGCCTGGGCCTTCTTCCATAGCCTAATCCAGAAGATCTATTGTAGAAGACACTACTCCATGTTTGTAACTTTTACCCCCAAGAGAGTTAATTTTGAGGAACATATGAGTCATAAAAAGCAAAAGATTTTTCTTACCATTGTTTCCCATTAAAATTAAACAATCTCTAAGCAACACCATCCAGAGAGCCTCCTGATGTTTTTGAAGAGATTAGTAACCATGATCACATCAAGATGCTCCTGTCAATACGTCCCTCAGCTCAACGTCCCAGTTGCCTTGGAGCTTCTGCCCAATGCAATTTAAAATTTGTTAAATCTTTAATGGCTCATTGGCTCAATGCAGGAAGCATAAGGAGCTCAGATGTTGAAATAGAACTGTTTACTGAGTATTATAAAAATGATAGTAAATTGTAAAGTCCCTTCGGATGACAGTTCTCATGTTCATAAACTGCATTCATCTATCAATGATTATTTAGCACATTAAGATGCCTCTGTCACTTAAAAAACAATCTTAAAAAGAAGAAACATGGTAACAATTATATTTAATTTGCCTATTCATTTATTGAGAATGAAGAGTATCCTCATGTGCAATGTGCTATTTGCTAGGAAGTACTTACACGTGAAAGTCAGAACTCTTCTTTCTCAGTCTAATAAAAAAGGAAAATTATTTCTAAAGTGTTTTTCCTGGAAGCAAATAAAACATCCAAGTAAGATCCTGAAGGCACCCCCACATATACTTTCGATGCCACTACACTAGTTAAATTTCAATTTACATTTTAATGCACATTGGTCCCCAAGTCAAATGCAATATTTAATGACAAATCATGTCTTGGCTTGCATAAATAATTTTAAATAAATTAAAGAGCCTCTAACTTGCTACATAGGAAGAAATTAAAAATATGTTGCAAACACTCTTAGAGAACACATTAAGTGAGTTGTATATAATATGAGCTATAATGATATTCTGACAATTTTTGCCTGAAAAAAACATTTTATATACAAATGAGCTTATCATATGAAAAGGACAAACAAGTTTTTTTTTTTAAATCTTCAGAGAGAATCCCAAGATTATCAACAGAAAGGATCTCAGAAGCCTGCAAAGGTCAAATGATTAAAAGGAAAGTGACCGAATGTGAAGTGCCTTTTCCATTATTAATATTCTCTACTGTCTGCTTCTATCCTGCTTAAAAGAGCAGCATGGTAAAGGCTAACCTAGAACACTCATTCAATTAAAATCAGCAAAGATCAGAACATGTAATAGTTCTGGAGAGGATCAGGTATGCCACAGGCAGCAGATGATGATCGAAGAGTGCTCACTGGGCCAGCTAGTTTAAGTAAGTAGTACTTGTGAGTACCATGCAATAGGTACCAATTCACATCTGGGGATATTGAGACCCAGGAAAATCAACTATGCAGTCCACCTGTACAAAACAAAGATGAAGCAGAATGGAAAAGGAAATGGAGCAGGGATGCAGAGTCTCGGCTCTTCTCTGCTGTTCCAATATACATGCGAAAATTGCAGACTGCATGAGTCAGGCTCTGTGTCAGACAGGTAAGGTTGACACATCCAACAACCAGGCGTTTGGAAGGATGAAGTGTAATGTGTAGAGTCCAGGTGATGGGAAATTAGAATAGGTGGTTTGACCCATTTGTTGATGACGTTTATAAACAAAATCAAGGGCTTCTAACAGGCACCTGGCAATCAAGAATTAAGTGAGGAAGAATAGAGGTAGAAGACATCAGAGGTGGGCAGATCAGTGATTATATTTGTAATAGTTCAAAGAATAGGTGACATCTACCTCGGAGAAGGAAGGTAAGATAAGGGGGGAGGGGGATGAAGCTCAGAAGAAAGAAACTGAGTAGGGCAGTGTTGAAATCTTTCATGCTGTTTCCTGCACTGTGTTTGGATTGAGTACTATAAAATATACCTTACCTTGACTGGGGTTGAATGTTCTGGTTGGCCTGATTGAGGCCACACAGGGAACACACAACTGCACTTATTACAGGACAAATGAGTGCACACATATTCCCTCTCTCAGTTGACCTGCTACTTTAAAGTCATAAAATATTGGTTGGCTAATTTTAATTAACTAAATAACTGCAGGAAAAATATTTCCCAAGGCTCTCACACTGAATATGGCTTACGAGGTGACCTCTTCTTGGTCTATGAGGACCCACATGGCATCCAGGAGAGGCCTCCCAAATCACCAGTATTGTGAAGGTGAAATGCATATTTTAAGAGGAAGATTTCATTTCTGAGGAAACATAAATGTCTCTGCAAATAGCAATTCACTCCTATTCTTAATCCCCAAGCCATCAACATCTGCTATGAAGAATTCCTTCAGTCCTCAGATAAATCCCTCTTGTCCCATATTTTTTATGGCACTCTAAAGGCAGTATTTGAATAAAACAACAATAATGATGTCTGCCTTGCACCTCCCAGTTCCCTTCTAGAGGTTTTTTTTTTTTTTTTTTTTTTCACTTCTAGGCATAACAATGAGGTGTCTAAGGATCCAAAGGCAGGGTAATGGGAATGGGTGGGATAAGGACACTTAAAAGAGGAAAGGCTTGTGTATTCATAAATCATACTTAGATTATAAAGACATTGGTGCTGAAATATGATAGAGAAGTCTTGGACTCCCCCCAGAAAAGTAGTTTTCTTCTATTTATTCTTATTTTCTCATCATTTTTCATCTATGTTTTTTTTTAAATGCATGTTTGACATGGGTCAAATAAATGCAGCTTTAAAACCTGTTTCTATGTTTTAGGATTCACAGAGAAGAGATTTAACAGCAGGCTTTAAAAATTCCTTAATGACTTTAATGCCTTATTTTTGCAGATTGGCTGGAAAGTAGAATACATAGTCATTGCTAGCTTTCCCCATGTACACCCCCTAAGCGTCATCATGGATGGGAGAAGCAGAGTCCATTTGTGTGGGCTTTTTATTCTCTGGACGTGTTATCCTGGCTTTGTTAAGACATTTGAGTGCTGAAAATTCAGGCAGAATCTCTCAGGCAAACTGACTTGCTGATTGTCCTCTGGAGAAAATGATCAAACATTTAAAATGATATTTTAAACACCAAATTTATTGGATATCGGAAAGTTCATCTTGTTTCCCTCTCCTCTACATTCGGGACATATCCAATGGATTCTTCAACTGTATTTAACTCTTGTCCATATTCCTAAGATCCAAGGTCACACCCAAAGGTACTTACAGGCTATGCGTACAGAAGCTTTCCTACTCTTGGAAGTTCCCAGGTGGCTCCATGCCACACACTGGCACCAATAGTCCTCTGGCCCATGGAAGTCCTCCACCTGCTGCCTGGTGACATTGATGAACACTTCCCGGACCTTCAAGCCTGATGCAGAGACAGAGAACATTATGTGAGGTCGCTGTATTTCTCAATCACAAAGTTAAGGTTAGCCAAACCTTTTCTTTTTAATTAAACAATTCTGTTTTTAATCAAGGCAAGGTTTTAATTACTGTGACAGTAATATATTACTGCTAATTAAATTCCACGAGCTGAGTAGGCTGTAAAGTGCATACACAAAGTATTATCAGCCAACGCAGTGCCATGCAATAGAACAGCATTCCTATTACATTAACCTGGTGCTCTCTGTCTTTGTACAAAATGTACTATGAGAAATGCATACAAACAGTAATGTCTAGAACATAATTGTCTCCACATACCAAGCTCAGGGACACAGCTTCAAGTTGTTCTTAGGGTGGTTACAGGGTTTTGTAGCCAATGAAGCATCATTGTAATAGTGTAGCTTGAAATAAAAAAAGTAGTATGTGTAAGATGGTATAAACAGGCCAAGATTCCATGAAATGGCCCAAACAGTGGTATCAAAGGTTGAGGATAACAGAGCCAATGGGATTCAAAGCAAATAGACAGGACATATAGCAAGCAGACAAGCTGATATAAGTCTAATAACCCTGCAGAGAACCAAGGAAAATTCTCAGAGTGGATATGGGGCAGATGTTCCCAAACAGCAAAAAAGATACATTTGTAAGCTGGGATAAAGCTGAAGTCTTTTAACCTTTCAATGAATTTTTATGAATTTGCATTTTCCTTCTAATCATTAGAAATATGCTTGGTACTTCTAACTTGAGAGTTAAAGTATCTTCATGCTTCTGACCAAGGACCATTGGGGTTCTTCTTTGGGAAGGTTAGCCAAACTTCATGGAGTGCTAGGGATAAAAGGGGATATTCCTTCCAGCCAAATCAGTTAAGTAATAACAAACAAGTGGGCAGTCTTTCGAGTTTGCATGCCTTCTGTTCCATATACACAGGCTGACACTTAGCATCACTATAGGAATGTTTAGTCAATGCTTTAGTATGAAAGTCCAGCACCACAGGAAGCTCTAGATATCCCCTCACTGTACCCGCACATCACCCAGAGATGGAATATGCTCTTCTATTCCCATGATGTAGACAAAAAAACCCATGACTTAGAGAGGCAGTCATCTGTCTACATCCACAGCTTATAGATGGAGGAGTCCTTGCTTCTGCCTTAGAAACCAACACTGTGGCTTTTCACAATGAGATGCCTATCCCTTTACTGTATTTCTTGTTCTTAATTATGGAAATAAGACGAACATGTGAAAGAATTGAAGAAAAATTAAATGCCTAATTTGGTTTTCTCCTTTTAAATTCAAAAGGAATCCAGGCAGCAGATAAATATGCCTTGTCTTGTTGCATTCTATTTTGTTATGGATGGGTGTTGTCTCTTGAAAGTCTGCTCTTTTCTGAAGGGAAATTGAGATGGAGTAGATTGGTGGAGAAGAGAGGTGGAGGGAAGTGCGAAGTGGAGTAGAGGGAGGGGAAAACTGTGATCTGGATGTACTGTATGAGAGAAGAACCTATTTTCAATAATAAAAAGGAGAGAAACTAGCAAAAGTCAACCTAAAGAAAAAACAAACACACAACAACAACAAAAAATGATTCAAAGGTTATGGATGGAAGAACTAGATTACAGGCCTGCCACTGTTTATGGTAAGGTTTAAATAATAAATAGGAATGGGGTGAATTAGTCACATGGGGGAAAACAGCCACAAAATCAGTAACATATTATTCATAATATGTGATGAGAAACAGTTATGAACACATAAAGCATCATGTATAATTTGAGGTAAACTTCCTAAGACTGGAGGAGGAGCCATACAGTACTCATCTCTGTGTCTACTGACAATCCAGTGGAAAGTGCCTATAGAGTGCATCTTTCTTTTTAAAGACTTGAGTCCTACAATCTGTGGATTTCTCCAGAGCAAAGACTTTTAGCATGATGCTACTCTTGTATTTCCAACATCCTTGCACATAAATAAAAGGCTGATGGTGTAGCTCAAGTGACAGCATTTGGCTAATATGTGACAAGCCAAGTCCCATTCCAGCAGTGAACAAAGAAAACACAGCAGGGCTGGGGTATGGAAATGGAAGAGTTGGTTAGCAAAGGGGAAAAGAGAGAACACTACATAGAAAATAAAAATCCATTTAAAAAACAAAACAAACAAGCAAACAAACAAAAACAACTTTTCAATAGAAAGTGGCAAGGAGTGGGGCACACATTCTGTTAAGGGACGTTGAGGAGTTGATAAAAAGGAGTCACGTGGTACAGAAGGGGGCTTGCTTACATATTGTTCTTCCATGTGAGACAAATGGATAATCTGTTTTGAAGACTAAGTAGAGAAGAAAGGCTCATACCACTGGCTCAGGTGAGAGATGGAACAGTGGTAGGAAGATCTGGCCCTGTTTCAGGAACACTTACTGAGACAGAACACACCATCCTTTGTAAAGCAGGCCCCTCAAACTGTATACATTGCTGGTAGGAAGGTCAATTAGTGCAGCCTATATGGAAATCAGTATGCAGGATTTTTTTAAAAACAACAATAGGACTAATATATGATCCAGCTATACCACTCTTGGGTATATACCCAAAGCAATTAAACTCAGCATGCACTGGAGACATGTTCTGTGTTCACTATGGCACTATTCTCAATAGCTGTCATGAAATTAGCCTAGGGAACCACTGACAGATGAATGGATAAATAACGTGTGCTATATATTCACAATAGATTATTATCCAGCCATTGAGAACAAAGTGATGCTGTTTATTTCCAAGATAATGGATGGAACTGGAGACCATCCTATTAAACAAACTACCAAATCCAACAAAGACAAATAGCAAAGTAGAAGTCGGGGGTAAGGGTGTGCGAGGGAAGCAAGGTGATCAGGAGTGAAGGTGGGTGGATATGGTCAAACTGCACGATGCGCCTACAAAAACAAGTGACAAAACCCCATTATTTTGTACAAAAACATACCTAGCATTTTTAAAGCAGCATACGAGAGGCCTGGAAGGTAAAAATGTGATCAAGTCACTCTTCCACTGCCAGCCTCTCCATCTCATGAGTCTATCTAATCAGAATGGCTCGGAGGGGTCACATGTCCAAGTCAGAAAACAGGGAGTTCACACATGCGAACCACCGGTTTGCGATTGTTCCCCCAAGGGCACCCACAGTTTATTTTAATCAAGTGTGGTTAGACACGCAGACATGGAAATGACAGCCACGAGGAGGAAATTTACATAGCAAGAAACAGGCCCAGCACACCACACTCCGCAGCAGCACACAGCAGCACAGGGAAGCACACAGCAGGGCAAACAGAAAGCAGAAGGGCAGGGGAAACCGGACAAGAACTTTTCTACTTTGGTTCCCATGAGAGGAATCAAAAGGGCAGAGTGGAAAGACCTAGACTTAGCTAATCTGAGTAATGTTAGTGGGCCCGGTGACACAATGGTTACCTACCACCTCTAGCTGTTATATAGTCCTGGGGTTAGGACAGGGAACAGTGAGTGGCCTGGAGCACAGGAGCTGAATCAAGGATGTTTGCATATACAGGCACAATGACCAGAGCAGTACCCATAGGATCAACAAGGCCTGAACCTGTTTGACTATTACACACAGAGACATTTACATAGTTCTTTAGGAAGAACAAAGAAAAAATAGGTCCTCACCACCATGGAGAGCAGACTTATGCTGCCCTATTTATACCACTCTTTGTCAACATTCATCCAAGATTGAAAGGGAAAGCCTTAAGTCATGAATTCAACATCAGCACAGCTCAGCTACTGTTCCACTTTAGATGCTCTTCAACAGGACAGAAGCAAAACCAATGCCAACCGCTCCTGAATATAATGTAGTCTTCCAATCAGCGTCATCAAGGTGGTGGGTCACAAATGACACTGCCAGACTCTCTCTCTCCTTCTCTCTCCCTCCTCTCTCTCTCTCTCTCTCTCTCTCTCTCTCTCTCTCTCTCACACACACACACACACACACATATTAATTGTCTTGATGAGGCCCCCTCCAAACATGAGGTCTTTGGTTCATCAGACCATCCCTTCTAAGAGAATCCTTTAAAAAAAAGTCATGATTTCTTTATATCTTTAGTGTTTTCCCTAGCATAACAAAATAGTGCTACTTTAATAAGGCACCTTTCTTAAAAAGTAGAACATTCTTTATCAAATTTTCAGTGCCTTTGTGACACACATACAAACACACACACACACACACACACACACACACACACACACACACACACACTTACATATATAGACAGTAATGCAAATCTATATCCACACTTGAGAAATATCTCAGCAAAGCTTCTCTATTTAAGGGAACTGCTCCTACATCTCTACTGGAGTTCACCCATCTGTGTTGCAAGCAGACATAGCTATCTAGTTTTCTATCTCCAGAGAGGGCAGCTAACTTGATCATAGGAAATGTTATAATGGTACAAAAGTTCCAGACTAATAGAAGACAACACCTCCTAAAGAAGAGTGGCATTGTACCCAATAACTTGCATAACTCTTAAGTATGGACAAGCCCAATACTTGAAAATTATTGTGCAAATTACACCCATCAGCCTTTGCTATGGAGTAGAGCCTCACAGAATATAAACATATAACTAGGGTACTGATATGCTAATAAGCTTTCCAAGCTCTGGGATGGTTTAGTTGTGGATAGACTAATGTTGGCAGCAAATGAATAATTGCTCTGCATGTTCTAAACATAACAGAGCAGCACAGAACTTCATCATTTGTCAGCTTTATTTGTTTAAATGAGAAAAATGCTGACAGCAGTTACTGCTGTAATCTGCTTATTTATCAGATAGGAAAACACTAGTTGCTTTTAACAGGCTTAATCCTGTTGGGAAATGAAAAGTTAGAGAAGTCTCAAACTAATTGAAGGTAGATGTTTCAGAATTCAAGGCCGAGAAATGGACAAGTGAAGAGGGAGGGGGGGAAATGGTAAAGAGGAAAAGAATTAAAATGATTTATATTTGGCAACTTTTCAATAAAAGTGCCACACAACCTTACTGTAAGATCCAAACTTGGTGCGTAGAACATAAAGAATCCCGGAGTAGTATTTAACATTCAGAACCACACCAACGACAGCCTGGTGCCTCCTAACAGCTGTCCTCCTGCCTTTTATCTTCAGCTCATTATCACACTTGCACAAAGCCCATCCCTAGCATCCTGCCTGGTTATTGTTGCAGCCAGTTCTTGGATGCACCTGGTGATGGGCGCTTGGGGAGGGATTCCACATAGTTCCCAAGTGCTCACCACCCCCACAGCTTGCCTTCTCTCACTCGAAGTTGTCTGGAGTAGGATGTTCAGCTTATTATACAGACTAAGCACATCCCAGAAGAAAGATAAAATCCTTCTTTGTCATTTAATACATTTCCATTTTCCATACCACATGCAAGTGGCAATTGCCTAGTGACCTTGTTTTGAGCGGCATTTTTTCCTTATGGGAAACTCTGGACCTGTTTTCTTGTGTAGTTTTAGCGACATTCCACATACTCTGTGCTTCATTTTCCAGATGGTGATGTTTCATAATTATATGGAGACTAACCAGGTAAATGATTATTTTGCTTTCTGTAAAAAAAAAAAAAAATCCAAAGAACCTTAGCAAAATAATTTCATGAGTAACAAGGCCTTGCTCAGCTCTTAGAGGGAGGGGAGGATCCCAGGTCTTCATTAGACGAATCAGCCTCTGACATCCATGATCTTTCTCTACTGATCCTCAAGCCCTTGGGAACTCAGCCTTTCAGACAGAAAGTTTTTGCTCTGAGGTGACCTCACCTTCTTCCTCCATATTCTGAGTAGTCAGTAAATCATCTGTTCTCCTGGACGAGTCGCCTTCATCACTTACTCAAGGCAACACTTTCTATTTATCTCTTATGGGTCTAATATTAGAGTCTAAAAATGTGCATGAGCAATAGAAAGTGTTCCCATATTTTGAATCATCACTTATTACCATTTTAGTTATTTTAATGGTGCTATGCCCTTTACCTTTACTAATGCTATTCTATCAAGGCTTTAAAAATAACTTTGTTTGAAGCATCATAATATAAGAAATGAATCAAAGATACTATAAAGTCAGTGGAAGATATTGACTTGAAAAATGAACCTATGGCGTGGCCCATCCATGCCTGCCCCTGTGACAAGTGCTGGAGTGTCATTACAAGCAGCCTATCAAGGTGCTGCCCAGTGAAAGGAGACCACACTTTTCAGCTGTCCCACCAATTCAATGTGACATCTTCTATGACATCAGAACTTCAGAATATTACAAGATCACACCTGGGACAAGGAAAGGCTTCTTGAGGGTCTGAGTACCATTCTCTGTCAGTCTTAAAGGCTCAAAAACACTCAATGTGAAGCTTAGTTTGTGCAGCAGGGCTCTGCTGCTTACTAGGAACACATGGATTTCCCCATGTATTTGAAATTACAAATCTCTGGGAAAAAATGTCATGAAAATATAATTCCATGTCTTGGGTGGTCTTAGCTGTCTTAAGACAGCTTGCTACTAAAAACAGCAAATTAAATATAGATAATTAAAAGGTAGAACCATATTTCATTTTACTGGCAGATGAGTAATTAGGGCTAAATGTCTTTTGCCTCCTCATCCCAGCAACAAGATTAAAATATATTCTGATAAAAAACCCCTCCATCCTTTGAATGTGTATGTGCACTATGCTTAATGAATGCTCTTTAGCTTCCCCAGGATAATAAGCACATCACGTATTCTGCAGAAGTACCCCAAGTTCAGACTTAAGTACAGAAAAGAAGAATACACCCAAGCTCTCCAGTTTCTTCCACACCAGAGATTAGAATTAATCAGCTCAGAGGTGTCTGGCAGAGGCAAGCAAATTAACTTGATAGTGTTGTCTGATAATAGCAAGAAGGAGAAACGTCAGAGACAGAAACGGACTTGGTGGGGTCACTTAGAGGACACCGTCTTATACAGGACTTACTTCTATGCCATATTATATTCTGACAACAGGATCATGATTTTAATACCCTAGTCAATGATTTTCTCTTCCTACATCCATGAAAATCACCTCTTTGTAGCCTAAGTCCACGACATGTGACATTTGATATGTGTCAGCCATGCCAATGGTCAAATAGTAAACTATTATTCAATGAAGTCCAATAATTAATGAATTAATCTTTTATCTTTTTGGAATTGTCAAAGTGTGACAGTAGATTTTTGAATCACTGGGCACTTTTGAAGTTTGAAAAAAGCTTTAAAATACCACATTGTTATTATTTTTGGGCTAATGTTTCTGTATATCAAGTACTGGGCTAAACAAGTCATATGTTCTTTAACCTTCAAATAAGTGATGGTAGATTATATTTATTACTATATTTTATACCAGGAGAAACATGAAGGGAAACTATGAGACACACTGTCTAATGGAGATCTTTGTTAATGAACAGCTACATTCCAAATACAGCTAAGCATCTTCTCACATCCACACTTCCTTTCTTGACCATAAGGAAATCTTGACTGTGTTTCATTTTGTTTGGAATCTTTATAATTCAAACTTCAAATAAAAAAAAATACAACTTAATGCTATGTGAACAGAGAAGACTGAAAGATTATCTAAAAACAATTGTTCAAGAATTTAGGGTCTGAAAGAAGGCAGAGATGGGAGGATTACAAGGTCCAGGTGCTTATAGGCTGTACAGTAAGCTCCAGGCCAGGCTACGCTACACAGTGAGACCCTGTCCTAAGTTGTTTTGGGCTCATGTCAGGAAGGGAGGATCTGCTTCTAGCACTGTCAAAGATAGATTGGGGGGAAATGGTGTCCAAACTTTGTGTTGTTGTAGGAAAGGTTAAATTAGCCACTAGAGGCAAGTCCTTCAGGGTCCAATACATGTTACAGATGGAATTCATAATGATTGTCTACAGACCTTTTAAGAATATGTCAGTTTCTCTGAGAAGCAGTGATGAACAAGATGGAGTACAGAGTGGTGAGTAAGGGTGTTTCTATAGAAGTGAGCTGTAGACCCACAGATGTCAGCAAAACACTCCAGAGATTGATTCTTTCTATGTTCTGTGGGCTCAAATGTATGCTTCCCTAAGGTGCCTTGGTGATTTGTGACTCACTGAAGGCAACTGTACATCGATAGTTTTCCTGGAAGATACCATATTCAAATCCTCATCACCAGCACAGCCAAGTTCTAAGATACAAACTCAAAGATTTAATACACATTTATTTCTACTCTTCTTCTTTTCTCAGTACAATCCATTTACGTTTTATCCCAAGAGGAAGGCTCCAGTGTATAAAGAGGAATAACATAGAGTGAGATGCCTGAAATGATATTCTTTACAAAGAAAAAAAAGTTTGCCAAGTTGAGACATTTTTCCAGACACACTCAAATACACAGCATTTCACACAGTCAAGTTCAACGCCTCTTGGGCAAAATAAGTAAGAACCATAAAACATTATTTAAAAAACAAAAAAACCAACAACAATCAAAAAACCTCTTGGTTTTTACTGAGCAATAAAGAAATGGTTTAGCTTATTGATAACAGAAGTTTCCGTAAGCAACATAACATTGATTGTGGAGATGAAGATGTGTGATGTGTATTGGTTTTGGTGTTTGTGGTGTTGTGTGGTATATGTTCACGTGATACACGAAGGCCCTTCATTCCTGTATTACTTGAATGTACTACCCACTTCACAGAGGCATGATTCCTGGGTTGGGATTACTCCTCCATTCGATGCTTCCAGATGTTAACAGAAGCGAAACACAAGGAAGAAGAGTCCCATATTTCCAAACGAAATGAGGCAGAACAAATGAGAGAGGATCCCTTGGCTCATGCAGAGAACTGAGAGTGTACATTACTAAGAGGTATAGCCATGTCCGTGAAAACACAGTAACTCATGTCAAATAAATTGTACTTTCTGCAGGAAAGAACTCTAGCTCAGGGTTTTCCAAGCTAAATTGCATGAAAACACACAATCCTTTTTCTTCTTATTTGAACAGTTAGATGACGGGTCCAAATTACCAGAAAGACCAAAGGCAGTTTGCAGCTTTTAACAACGGAAAGAACTTATTGCTTCCAATTCAGAAACACAAAAGATTCGATGCCTACTCTCAGTACACTCAGATCCTATACATTCCCACCATACCCTTGAAGAAATAAGGACCATCTGTCAAAAAACCAAAAGGCATACCCATCCTAGTAGTTCAGAATTGGGAAACATGTTCAAAACCAGGGCAAGAGTGACTTCACACAGGGATTTAACAGAACACGGACCATTCCTGTTGTGCCTCTGGCCAAATGGTGTCTCTTGTCCTTGGCCTCTCAGGACCATTCAGTCTTGCTGGATTGTAAGGGATTATTTTGCAGATCTCATCAAAATCCATTAAGTCTGAAGGGTAGTCCAGCCACAGCAGCTACTTCTTGAGGAGAACCCTGGACGGTTACTGCATCTCCTACTTTTCAATACCTTGGCTATTTTGTTTCTAAGCTTAATTGTGCTAATGTATTGATTTGGGATAAATATCTACATGCTTCTTGCCACTGTTCACAACATCCTAGTATTAATACAGAACTGAGGAAACAGAATCACAGGGTGTGGCAAATGGCAATTTTCATTAACAACACAAGAAAAATATTTAAAGAGCAATAGTTATTTCCTATTGATTCAACCAAAATGACTTGGACAAAAAGACTGTGCTTATTAAATTTCTTTCAAAGAAGTAACTGTTAAGATTTAAATTCCTTTCCAATAGCATTAAAAAAAACCAGCACATGTATTCTCTTCTGATTTTGTCAATTATGAATTTTTGTTCTGCATGATAACTCTGAAATATATGACTTTTATTGGCCTAAAAAAAGAATGAGAGGACAGATTTTTATTTAGAAGAAAACATAATCAACAATCAACATCAATGATGCTTTCTACAAGACAAGGAGTAGCTTAGCAATGCTAGCAAAATTGAAAGGCAGGAAATAATAACAAACCAAAATGTTGTGAAATTACAAAAGGGTGCATTATTGAATTAGCTTGCTATATTTAACAAAAGGTTGTTAAATGAGGATAGATATAAGATTTCCAAGCAGTGGTATAAAAATGGCTGATCATTTGACAACATTCTCCTTACATTTGGAGCAGTTTATCCAATGTAGGGAATGGATACTTTAGAATGTGTCATACAGCCCCAATGGGATGCTGGCATTTGAGGTCTCATCGGACATAACAATGCTTCATAATCCATTGACATTTGTAGGCTACCATTTATGTGCTGGGTGTACTTCTGTTAATGTTTCCATATCTTAGTGTTCTCCTGCAAAATTCTCATTCTAAACAAGGTCTATATTGTCTCTGTTACAACCATTACCAGCAAGTTTATATAATAAGGCCTTATACATCCCAAGTTTGGGAATTCAAAATAGGAAACTTAAGTATATTTTTCCCATAACTTTGATTATGATAAATCTTTGTTTCAAGGAAACTATACTCACAATTCTAGAAATTTTGCCTAAGAATATAAGAAACTTGACATAGAATAAGAAATGTCTCTCAAAAAGATAATAGAAAAGGTCAGGAATACCAAATCCCAGCAGAATATATATGATGCTTTACTCTTGGTGGACAAAACCCTGAGCAGATTCATAATGGAAAACTATAACTCATGTATGGAATTCAACCTAATATCATGGAGAGAACTTGTAAATATTTTGATTGGAAGAACATATGAATGTGTAGGGGAAATTGCTCATAGTGTTGAAGAATATGCTAGAAATGAACACAGCATTTATATCTAGTTATGTCACAAACTACCTGTACCTCTTGGTCCTAGACATTTAAGTATAAACCTGTTACATGATTCCTGAGATGTCCCACTGTTCCTCTATTACATTCCAGAATTGCACCAAGCATGCCATGGTCTTGAGACATATATCCAAGGCAGGCAGTGTTCACATTCTACTCTCATTGAATCCCAAAAGAATAAGAATGTGCAACATTTCTGGTACTTCTGCACCAGCCAGAATTTTTGCACTTTTAATCCCTTTATCCCAAGTTAATTAAGTTAATTGCATGAGAATAATTCCTCCTTCTTCCTTCATTCCCTCCCTTACCCCCCCCTCTCTCTCGTGTGTGTGTGTGTGTGTGTATGCATGTTTTCACTCTTGTCCTTTTCCAGTATTGACAGAATATTTCCTGAAGATCATTTTGAGCAACCTCCTCTTTTATCTGGGAACTATGAATACTCCAGTTAATTCTCTATCAGATGGGGCTCTCCTTCCCTCTGGCTTCTGATGACAAGCTCCTAGATGTTTTTCTTATTCACACAGCCATTTGCCTTGACAACTCCTCCATCTCTATACCTTCATTCTTTACTAATAATTGTTCAATGTACCCATGTGCCTCTGAACTCTGTCAACACTCAAACCTCTATCTCTTTACTGGAACATATAAGCATTTCAAATTGTGCTTGTCCCAACAACCATCTCTGGATTATTCTCCCTGTCAATGTAATTTGGATTAATTACACCATTCTCCTAGCAAAAGGTTAATTGATATCAATCTGTCTCCATTCATTTATCCAATCAGCTCTGATGTCCTATGTTATTAAATATTCCTAAACTCATAGCTACTAAAGTGCTTTTTATACTGGGAATCTAGTTCCTACTTAAACATCTGACTTCTCTTTCCTTACTCAAGTTATCTAGGTCTCCAAATTTCCTCACTTTTGCTTTTCCTTGCCATTTCCAACCTTTCTGCAGGATTAGTCCTGGAAAGCACGTTCTAGTCACTACACCTCTGCACTGCAACATAATCATGACCACTAACACATCTACCCAAGTACGGTTCTCATCCAATGGCCTTTGAGGCCTTCAACCTTACTGATCGCATTCTCTATCTGCTGTCATTCTCCTACACTAGCAAAATTACATTTCAAACAAACTAACTTTCTTACTGTGTACACATGAAGCTTTTGTCCATTGACTAATGATGATGACCTTTATAGCATAAAGCTGCTTCATACCTTTATAGAGTACATCATCAGTGATGCCTATCTGGATCAGTAATGTCCCTTCCATAAAATCCCAGTGGGATTCCATGAATCCATAATGCTACATACCTCTCTTAAAACATTTAAACTTCACTCATACTGTATTTGATTGAATATTTGTCTTGTCCTTTCCATATGTTCACAGAATACCCATTTGAGCTATATCATTCTTTTTACTAAATATTCTAAAAGATTTAAAATGCACTGACTATCAGCATTACATTTAACACAATGAGCTCATTTGAAACTTTCTAATTATACCAAGGCTTTCTGACTTACTCAAAATCTAATATCTGGTTAACTGACCAAATCAGGACTCATAAAAAAGAATAATATAGGGTCAGTATAAGCTTAAACTTGTTTGAAGAGGAAATAAAGTTCAAAAGCATATATGCCTTTTTGTCATATGCAGAAATATAAAACCAACTTTTTCAAAAATATATGCTTAATTTTTACTCATCATTAATTTATTTTTTATTACTATTGAAAATATTCTTCTCTCATACAGTACATCCCAACCACATTTCCCACTCCTTCCACTCTTTCTAGCAGCCTCCCTCATCTACCTTCTTCCCCAGATCCATGCCCCTCCATTTCCTTTCAGAAAAGAGCAGGCCTCCAAGAGACAACAACCAAACACCACATAACAGGATACAATAAGACAATGCAAAAGCCAGCATACTGAGGCCGGATAAGGCAACCCAATTAGTGGAAAAGAGTCTCAAGAGCAGGCAAAAGAAATCTCTGATAGTGTGCTAGAGAGATGGCTCAGTGGTTAATATTACTTATTGCTCTTGCAGACGACCCTGGTTTGGTTCTCAACACCCACATGGTAATTCACAGCCATCCTTAACTCCAGTTTCAGAGGATCTGATGCCCTCTTCTGACCTACTAGGGTAACCAGCATGCACATGGTGTGCATATATACTTGTACGTAAAACATTCAAATAAAATAAAATAAGTACTAAACTTTTAAAAATATTTGAATGTTCTTATAAAAAATATTATACTGAGACCTAGTCCAAACACTTCATGCACATTTAAGATCTCTTTGAGCCTCCAATTCCTTATCTGTTAGAAGTCAATAATCTTATGTACCCCAATAAATGATTGTCAGTACCGAACTAATGCCTCTCTAGATAAGGCCCCATAGCTTGAGTACTCAGTAAACCTTAGTTGAGTGTGGTCATATTCTCATCATTTATCAGCAAAATTAGCCGTACTAATAAAGATGATCCTAAAAATCTACTCATATGAAAGCCCATCAGAATGCTTTGCTCTAGTCCTGGGTATATCACTATTGAACAATCAAAACAGCTTCAGAAAAAAAAATTAGAAACCACCAGCTGTGGAGAATAAAGACATTAGAGCAACATCCAGGAGGAAAGATAAAAGTGATTGAAATTATGCTGCTTAAAGTGGCTTTGATGAAAGATTTAATATTTGTCTCAAAATTATTTAGAATTTGTAAAATGGAAACAGCAACTGTCTGGTTTTATTTCTAATGGGAATATTACCTTCATAGAATTTTTGAAGTTATGCAGAACATGAAAAATGGCTCTGAACTATACTGGAATAAACAACAAAGGGAGCTGTCAGGTCACTGAAAGATGAGATTATTTGTCTTAGATGCCTAAGATGATGTCATGTTAACTTCATCCACATAAGGGGATGGTAAGTTTCTTAAGTCCCTCCCCCTCCCCACCACTTAAGTAACAAGGTGAGGATCTGAGGACATGCCTCGGGTGGGTGCCTCTCTTCTGTCTGCTTTACCCCTTACCTGAGCTCTCGTCCAGACTTTCCTCCGAGACGTGCTCATTCTGATGGACCCACTCGCCATTGCACTTGAAGAAAATCTGCATGGCTGGCCTGGCTTTGCATCTGAGTGCAATCGGATTGCTCTTGATGATGTAGGCATCTTCAGGCTCCTCTATGAAATGAGGCAGTGTTCCAGGGGCAGAAGGGATAGAGTCGGGAAGAACTTCACCATTGTCAGCTCCTGGAAAATGGAAGAGGACATCAGAACGCAGCCTGTAGCCAGAGCTCACACATCAGATCACAATGATGAATCCACACCAGCTTAAAAGAAGTCTGAGCTGAAACACTGTTAATACAGCATGATTGTAAGATCTGCTTCAGGGGTTATCTTCCAAAAGTCGGCCTAGCAAAAAATGGAACCTGGTGGTGGAGGGAGAATGCACCTACATATGGCTGAACAAATGAAAACATGAATGTGAGAACTCCCAAATTCCATTAGAATCTGAGGGTCTGAGGAAATAACTGAGACAAGTAGCTGTAAGTTATCCTCTTAATGGTTATCTCATAGGCAGTGAGGCTGCCAACTGCCTTAAACCTTGGGGAAAAACATAGAGTGTACATGTGGTTTTCCAGCATATGTGAATGAGGGTGGAGGGGACTAATTTCTCAAAGTTCCAACTCCCTGCTTGGTTTACATATAAAACTGCTGGTTTGTATAGTACTTTTGGTAACTTACCAACTTACCACATTTTAATATGGGGGAGTCTCTATTCTATTCATTCTCTGCCCGCCCCCCATAATGCTCTATCAGGGGAGTAGATATTGTACTATCAAGACTGACAGATGAAACAAATCATGAAAATAACTGAGCAGCGATAATGACATCTCTTCAGAGAACACATAGATGTGGCTCTACACTAACTTTAGGGAGTGCTCATGTACTTCTAGGAAAAGGAAAACCACAGTAGAGACCGCTCTCATGTCTCATTGCTACAGTTAGTGTGGACTTAAGTCCCAGGCAAGCACCACAAGATGAAGGTCAGGTGTGAGTGCCTACCAAGCAGGAGATGGCAGAATGAGATGATCTCCTGGCTTCCAAAGGGCAGTCCAACATAAGAACAAAGAGGGAAACAGTTACAATTCTAAGGCCCAGTCTTCACTGGAAGAGGCTGGAGGCCAACGGGGTCTTTAGAATGAAATTGCGGACTAGCAAGAACTGTCTCTCTTATCAGATCCAACCTCTACGAGAACATCAAGTGAAGGTTGAGCCCCTCACACTCTAGCCTGTCCTTCCCCTTGTCATCAGTTTTGAACAGAGCTACATATCATTATTCACATTCAAGTTAAAACCAAAATCAGTAAGCATTGTTAGAGGCAAGCATAGCTAATGTTCTGTTTTATGAACATATACAAATTCTCAATCCCCCCCACAAATATATTTAAAAAGGTACAAAGAGGCTTGTACTTCAAGAATTCTTTTACATAAGGATACAAACAGAGGACCGTGAGTTATGGAAATGACTCCTTGCCATGGGAACATATGAACAAGGTTTGCCACTGAGACAAATCAAAAATAATAATAGCCTGATTCTCCTAAACAGGACAATTTTCTGCTAAATATGTCAACTTAAGGGGGGAAGGCAGCCTTTAATAATGAGTTTAAGATACTACAAGCTTTCCAATGCAATTGAAAAGGATGGGCTAATTTCTATGTGAGCAATTAGAAATAATTTTTAAAAATCATAAAATAAGTATTTTAAAAAGGAGCAAGAACTGTATTTCACAAAATTACAATAAAGTCACTGATTTTATATATATCAAATCACAGGTGGAGACAGCCTTTCCAGAATAGAATATCAGAGTGTGTGTGTGTGTGTGTGTGTGTGTGTGTGTGTGTGTGTGTGATGAATTAAATTATATTTACAATGGTCTTTGTAGAATAGATCATATATTAATTTACTTTATTACTGACTTCTCATGCCAATTTCCATTTTCAATAAATACCAAGTCCCCACAGGCTTTTGTAATCCATACATTAGAGGAAATGATAAAGGCATTAAAAGATTTTATATGGACATCAAATGCTCACACTCCCACAAGGGGCTTGAGCTCTGTTCAAAGTAATTTATTGCTCATGAAAGGGTAATTGATAAGAATACACAGCATTCCCCCACCTAGGGTGGGAGCGTGAATAAATAGACACAGAGATACATTTGTACCAATGCATTTTTGCCTGCTAACAATGTATGAATATCTGAAGGAACTATAAGAGAGTAGCTGGAGATGTTACAAATGCTAAGCAAATATTGAGAATACACTTGTAAAATGTCAAAAAACAAAGGCAGGGAATTATACAATAAATCAAGTTTTAAATATCCAACACACAAAACATAGGGAGATCTAAAAACTATTAGGTTTCCTTCCTTCCATTTTAATAGATGCCCTTTAGATAAAGAAACCAGTTGAGCCTTCATCAGAGATAGGGAGCAGGGGAGTACATGAAGCAGCCTGAGGGTAAATGTTCTGGCTATGCACAGATCTCCTTTAAGAATCAGTGGATCTTAATGTTTAGAGGAGACAGAAAAGGGAGGCAGGCTGTAATATTTAATCTCAGATATTATTGAAACATTGCTCAATTCATGCACTACATAGAAAAAGAAAAAAATCCAGGATCCTTGAATACACAGAATAAAACAATTGATTTGTAAGAGAAGCAATTAGAGATCTATACTTGAGAGATCACAAGTATAGATTTGTATTTTTTACCATTTACCAGCATGCTTCAATAAATATTTGAAGTGAATGACAGTGGAGACTAAGCTATTGCCCTCTTACCCTTCCTCTGCTTGCTTTGTAGAGAGAGCTGGGAGTGCTCTTTGACCTTGCCTGCCCTTTGAATGACTCCCACCATCTCCATTCTCATTTCTTCACTTGACCAGGTTCTACGCCTGAGACAAGAAGAACCTGCCATGTTAACATCTTCCAGCAGATGGCTTTGTGTCCCAACTGCCAGTCTGCCTGCCTTCTCAGACCCACAGGACAAGCAGATCCTTCCAGATCCACAGATGATCCGCCTGGTCAGCAGTACTAGAAGTTTGGAATACATTCTTTAGGAACCCACCAGGCAATTCTTCAAGGAAAAGAGAAGAGGCTGGTAAGATAGATCAGTTGATAAAATACTTGCTTTGCAAGTGTGAGGATTTGCGTTTAATGTCTAGAACCCACCTAAAAGTGTCACACATTATTAATTTGCTCAGGAGGCAGATTCATGCAGGTCTCTGGCTAGCTGGCCTTAAAATAGTGAGTTCCAGAGTCCACTGAGGAACCCTGTCTAGTGAAACAAGGTAGACAGCTCCTTAGGAATAACACATGATTGACTAATGGCCTCCACATACAGGCATAAATTCAATGCACTCACACTTGCATACATACAGGCTTGCACACTCATGCACACAACCATCCACATATGCACAAACAAAACTAGGGAAGGAAAAAAAATGATGAGCAACATGAAAGGAAGTGGAAATTATTTTAGGGTCTTTGAAGTTTATTGCTATTGTTCTGTGGGAGGGTGGAATAGGTCATTTCCTTTAGTAAATAGTTCTATGGAAACAGAATGAAAAGCATTTGTGCTTCAATGTAAACATACTTGTAATCTTGGTACATCTTCTACCATTTGTGTGTGTGTGTGTGTGTGTGTGTGTGTGTGTGTGTGTGTGATAAAATTTTACGATCTGATAGGTCAAACACTGGTAACCAATGCCAGCCAACTGTTTTCCTCAACATCCTGATTCTGATTATGGTAAATGCTGGAAGTCATGCTGCTCTGTTGACACTCTTAAACACTTGCATGGTAAGACATTGGTCTAGTCTAAGAGTCACAGACAGAAATTTCTGAAAAACCCTTTCCTTCTCTGATAAAAGCTGTGGTTCTCAACAGCTCTTCTCTCTTGGCTCCCTGTGGGGAAGACCACAAGGAACATCAAAGAGGAACACAGGTCTGAAGAGAAACTGCTGACAGCTCCTCCAACACCAGCAGACCTCACCCCCAGAAACAGAAGACAGGATTTTGAAAGCTACTGAGTCATTATTTTGTTATCTGTTCTGGTAAGCTAAGAAACTTGGAAACTATGTGAGTAGAAGTCAAAAATAAGACCTGTTTACTGTGTGATTTTAGGTGATGGTGCAAGCCTCTTCAGAGCTAATCATTCAGCCTTCATGACAGATTTCCCAAGTGGGATAGGATTACTGTAGCCAGTGTTTTTCTGTCCCGACAGCCAGTTCCCAAATCATGACACAGAAACTTATTATTAATTATGGATGCTCGGTTGATAGTTTAGGCTTGTTTTTAGCTAGCTCATAACTTAAATTAACTCATTTTTATTAATCAACATTCTTTCACCTGGCTCAGTTACCTTTACTCTGCAATGCCCATCCTGCTTCCTCTCCATCTGGCTGGTGACTCTGCCTTTCTTCTCCCTCGAGCTCTCTCTGTCCAGAAGTCCTTGCTGTAACTCCTGCCTACCTATTGGCTGTTTAGCTTTTTATTAAATCAATCACAGTGACACATCTTCACACAGTGTAATCAAATATATCACAACAGATCACTCCAATTTGCATATGAAAGACTGCTTGTCATGAATGTCTTGTCTGAGTTCATACAAGCCAGAAAATGGTGGATTCAGAATTTGAACTCAGGAATCCAGCTCCAACCAATAATAATTCCATTTCAGTTCAGTCTCATATTGTCATTTAGTGTTTGCCAGCAGTAGGGTGACTGTACATAATTTGTAGAATCTAAAGAAGAGTATATGAAAACAGACATCATCGGTGTGTCCCTCACCATTGCCATCAACTATGACACATATCCTGTCAGTTGATCAGGAAGTGAGAATGAGGACAGCTGTTATGGACACAGTTGAGAGGAGGTTATAAGAAAAGAAATGATTCAAGGGGAAAGCAAGTAACCACCTGAATGTATTTAACTTATGAGTCATCCTCACTGAACCTAGAGATAATGCAGTCAGGTGCTGGGGTGCAGCTAATGACAAGAACAGTTGCTCAACACAGATGAGGCCTTGGATTCTATCCCTGTCATCACACACATTTATATACGCAAACACACACCCCACCCTGTGAGAATAATATAAGGAAAAGATTTCCAATTTATCATCTGGAGACAAATGTTCCTTCTTAAGCAGGAATATTTAAGAATAAAGTTCCAATTAAAACATAAGGAATATTGTTAAAAGTTGGTAAACCTCAGAAAACGGTGGGGCAAAGGCAATACTGTTAGCTATTTGACGCTTTCATGTGTTGTATCATTAATAATGGAATTGGGGTCTTGAGATCCAGTCATGTAGTAATACTTGCCAAGCATGCATGAAGCTTGAAGTCCTGCTCTTAATTCCTGGTACTATATAGACTGAGTTTGTGTGTGTTAGCACACATCTGTTATTCAAGCCCTGGGGAGGGAGAGTTTGGAAGATCAGAAGTTTAAAGCCATCCTTAGCAAAATAATGAGTGTGAGGCCAGCCAGAGCTACATGACACCCTGTCTTAAAATATAAAGTAAAGCAATGGAATTGAACACACATCAGGCCACAGATATCACAAGCCGGGCCTGATCAAGCACAGGACCACTATCTATAGATTATAAGTTAAATAGAGTTTTGTGAAGTTGGAGAAATTCTAAACTGTTATTATTACATTTACTTGAAAGGGTATTACATTTAAATATATTTTATATTTTTCTTTTCTATCTCCAAAGCATGCTTGTTTTTATACCATATTGGTATCAGTTTCAAAGTGCAATGAGCAATCATACCACCAAAAGGACTTCAGGATGAAGTCACCCAGTCACATCTAGGTAACTCTGACATCAAATGTGTCATCTGGCTGAAGTTCTGTTTTCTCTTTTTTTTTTTTTTTTTTTTGAGACAGGGTTTCTCTGTGTAGCTTTTTTTCTGGAACTCACTTGGTGCTGGCCTTTGAACTCACAGAGATCCGCCTGGCTCTGCCTCCCAAGTGCTGGGATTAAAGGTGTGCGCCACCAGTCTGTTTTTTTTTTTTTTTTTTTTTTGGCAGCGGTTCTCTGTGTAGCTTTGCGCCTTTCTGAACTCACTTGGTAGCCAGCTGCTGAACTCACAGAGATCCGCTGGCTCTGCCTCCAGTGCTGGATTAAAGGTGCGCCACCACGCCGCTGTTTTCTCATTCTTAAACACATTCCTTGAAGGCAAAAATGGGATGGTATATATGTATATATGTATGTATATATATATATATATGTACATACATATATAGATTTAAAAGAAATCTTATCGATGATTAAATGTCACATAAATACCATGTGTTACTTCAATCACTATTTATACTACAAAACGTTTACTTTATGTGGTAGGTGCTTTGCCTGCATGTATGTTTGTGTACCATGTGCATGTTTGGTGTCCATGGAGGCCAGAAGAAGGCATAGAATCCCCTGGAATACAGATGGTTGGGGTTCACCATGTGGGTTCAGGGAAATAAACTCAGGTCCTCTGCAAAAGCAGCCAGTGCTCTCAACAACTGAGTCATCTCTCCAGCCTCACTTCATTCACTTTTATCATAACCATCATCAGGAAAAGGAAAGATAATTTAAATTATAATCCTTTGATGTCAATTCCTGAATGTATTTGGATGTTTATCTTTGAATTTTGTAAATAGTATTTCAATTTCCTTTGTAAACCGTATTTCAGTTTTAATCTCAGAGTCTTTATAATATTATTGCTTATACAATTTTCTTACCTCTTGCTACTTATATGTATTCACATCAATATAATTATTTTAAGTCTAAAACTCTGAAAACACACTGTAAAGCATTTAATAAATACACACTGTCACAACACACCAGGCTCATAGAAGCCTTGCAAATTCTTGATAAGCACAATAGATATCCTGTTGGTCAGATCTCAAAACTATTGACTTCCCTAAGCAAACAATAAATAGGAGATTTTATAAGATCAAGAACCCCCTTCTCCGAAATTTTCAAATGAAAGCAAACTACCTTAGGATGAATTTTAAATTCTCTTCATGGTCTGCAAGTATATTGGACCTTGGCCATATGCAAACCAGAGCAGAAAACCATATTAGGGATACCGGGTTACATAATTCAAAAGACAACATAATAGAGCTGGGTTTTCTCTTTTGTTTACGCAAATGTGACTTGTTTTCACATGGCTAATCATATAGAGACAGCTAGAATTTTACATACAAAATATTTAGTACAATTTATGAAATGACTTCTCCTAGGCCCCAATCCAAGATTACTTTTTTTTTTTTTTTTTTTTTTTTGGTTTTTTTCGAGACAGGGTTTCTCTGTGTAGCTTTGCGCCTTTCCCCAAGATTACTTTTTTAAAGATCAGTTTACTTCTATTTTATGGATATGAGTGTTTTGCTTACATGCATGAAAGTATACCATGTGTGTGCCTGATGCTTGTGGAGGTCAGAAGAGGGCATCAGATCCCTTGGAACTGGAGTAACAGATGTTTCTGTGTGGTCCCAGGTTCTCAGAAGAGCAGCAAGTGCTATTACCACTGAGCCATCTCTCCAGTCACAGACTGTTGTTCCTAACTTTTAGTTTTGAATTCCTAAACCAGCCTGCCTTCTCAGGATCTAATAAAAATGGAAATGATGTGAATAAGTGCATCTATGTGGCTTCTGCATGGCATTGCAGCTAATCTCAAAGACTTCCAGCCCAACATACCGGTTCATTGAATAGATCCTCAACTCTGTAAAGTGTAAGGAGATTACTAAGGCCATTTATCAGTTCCCTAAAATAAGAAATTCAAATTAAGAATTTATAAAGGTATAGTTGTAATTTCCTAATTAGCACTCTACCCTTAATTTATTCAAAAACATATTTCTTCAAAGGACATCTATTGGCATTCCTATCAAGATCAAATCATGGTCTAGGTTCTGAGGATTCAAATCAAGACATAGTAACTTCTTACAATGACCTTATAGTTGGTGGGGGTGGGGGGGCAGGTTACTGAGAAAAAATTGCAGAACAACAATAAGAATGCAAACAATATTATTTAGAATTGTACATTCCATGAATCAAGGATGAAGTAAATGAATCTGCCTTAATGAAAAAAAAGAAAAATAATCAGATCAAGTGGTTTGTAGGAATCATCATCACTTAAGTCAACAGAAGAAAGGTGAGAAAATATATTCACTGGTTACTCTTCTCTCCAATGATCAACACTGCTGCGCATTGCTGTGTGCAGCTGACTAGAATGCAACTTCTTCTGAAAACCTAGTGGGGTTTGGAGGAAGGTTTTACTTTCAAAATATTGCTGTGTTGCATTTATATCTGCCAGATTTTAAGGGAGAGGCCATTCATAGTTATGGGAAAAATGTTGTTTTAATGCAACATTGAATGACAGAAAAACAAACAATCAACAGCATTCTTATATATATATTTGTTCTTGGAAAATTACCTTTCAAGGGGAGCTTTGTGCTTTATGTTCTGTGCACTAAAATGCAGCGGGGACTTTCAATCTTATAATGACAAAAACAAGCAAAAGGGAAAAAGCTGACGTGTAAGGAACAAATACTAAATTCCTATTGAAATAAATCTGTTTCCATCAGAGGTCAGGTCACATCATACACACTCAGATGGTGACCACTGAGTCCCAGCATTTGAAAATTATCTCCAGGGTGAAGTAGCTGCAACATGGTTCAACAGAACGTTTTGCCTGCTACGTAGACGTGGGAAAAAAGTACTAGATATCCTTAGATAAAATCTACATCACCTGCTTTATGTAGGAAGCCATCTAACGCCCAGGGTTAACGTCATTTGTCAAAGACTTCCAAGATTCAGAGCCATTTCAATAGTCTCTCTATAAACCACTGACAAAGAAATTTCCAAATTTCGCAGAACCACCCTTCTGATGGTGTGATTCAAAGTATAGTTATAGTAGATATTGAGAAAATTTGCCCAGAAAATAATCATCTAAAACATTTTTAACAAAATCAAGTATGGTAGCTAATATTTGATGATATGGTTTATATTGAAATTTTTGATCTACTCTAAGACACTAAATTATACAGGAGTACTTTTCAATATTTATGTAGCTACTTCCAGAAAATGGTTATCATTGTCTATTTTGCTCCTCCCTTTATTTATCACTAACTATAGTGATTCTCTCTCCCAAGCATCATCCAGACTTAGCATCAGCTCTCCATCCACTACCCTTCTCTTCTCTTCCTGCTCACCACCATCATTGTCTTTGGGTAACCAGTTATAGTAATTACCTCTCATCTTTCCTGTGGGTCCTCCGTTAATTCTCCTAGAAACTGCAAGGCAGCATGAACTGTGCAAGAGTGTAACTCAAACACACCTCTGTTTCTTTAAACACTACCACCTTTTTGGTGGCATTCTTATTTTCCAACATAACTGACCAAGCTGTTCAGGATTGGTTTCTTGCTGATATCTCCTGCATTGTGCCCAAAGCTTCTCAAGTTCGTGCTAAATCAATCTTCAATAAATGAAAACTATAGAGACTGTTTCAGTTCTTCCAGGGACTTAAGCACACTTAATCTCCATACTTGTATATACTTTTCCTTCTGCCCAGAATATTAATTTGCCTTATTTTGCTTAATTTTCATCCATGTATTTCAGGCTCAGCTTAGCTGAACATCTTAACATGAAGCTCTACTTGAGCTTCAAAAATTCCGTGTTGGCTACATCACACTTTCCTTTCCTTCTACTGTACTTTACCCTGCTCTTTAATTATTCATGTGTATCACTGCATCTTCCCCCAGTCTAGACAATAGGTTCTCTGAAAGTAAAGGACGTGAGAATGGTATTCATTATTTATATCCCCAGTGGCCAAGTAGCTCTGAGACTCAACAGAAGTTTGTTGAATAAATTTTAAAAATTATAAATAAGCAAATAAATGAAAGTGTGAGGAAACAGTGAGACCATCATCATTGCAACATAAAGTAGTATAAACAATGGACACACTGCTCACTTTATTTTCAAGAAGACCATAAAACTTCATAGACGACAACTGAACAGTAATTCTGAATTTTCTTCATTCTCACTAGCTTTAATCATGGGATATATAATAGTTAATACATGAATGTAGTGGGTAGCTGTTCCAGTTGTGATCCAGAGATACTATCCCCATTGAGGCTTCCGGTAACCGTCACAGGCACCCTTAAGACCTGAGATCTGGATGTGTCAGCTCTGTTGGTTCCTGGATCCTGGCTGCTGAAGGTAGACCAAGCAGAGTTCTCCAGAGAACACTGCTGGACTGCACCTCACCTCTCCTGGACCCTGTAACCTGTCCCTTTACTTGCAAGTTACCCCACAAAATAAATCTTTCTTTTAACTATGGAGTTGCCTTAATACTTTCACCAATATGTAAAAGAAATAATAACCATTTAATAAACTCTTGAGTCCATTCACCAATATGTAAAAGAAATAATAACCATTTAATAAACTCTTGAGTACATACTACATTAAAGAGTAAAACATCTAACAACAATTATCATTTACTTTCTTTTGGATGTTGAAATATTTTTATCATTAAATGTTCTATTTTATATTTTTAAATATACTATATCTGTATAACCTAAACACAAGTGAGAATGTGACTTGACACTTGACAGCAGTAACATCTTACTATATTATCTCCTCTTATCCATTAATCTATTTATCATATTTAAAAATAAAAAAGGAAATCCATGTTACCATATTATCACAATCAGGTGCTCTGTCACAAAAATTTTAACAGATTGCTAGTTCTAGATGAAAAGAACGTTCTATACATAGAACACTATAAATCCTTTAAAAAAGAAATCAATGTTTTATATGGACATTTTATATATATATATATAAAAGGAGCAGTGTCTGCCTAGCATTTCTTAATGAGATGTCCTTCTTGGCACCGTAAAGTCACTTCTGAAAAGTCACCTAAGATGTCTCTGTGACAATGAAGATTTGATGCTCATAAGAAATCCTTTAATTCCTTTGTTAGTTTTCTGAAAACACAGACACAGTTGAACCTTCTGGGATGCAGTGTTCTGTAAAAACAACAATACTGCATGGCACTAGTGTCCCATAATAGAAGCTATGTCCTGATTTGACAGTTATATGATTGGGAAGAAGAACTTGTACAATAGACGGGGCTTCATTTCTTTCCTTTCCTTTACAAATTATGCTAGATGCTGTCAGAAACAGATTTCAACTGGTCTTGAAAAAAAAAGAATATTTTTCCTTCTAATATCTTTTATCAAGTTGTACCCGGGTTACAGGAGGAGTGTAGGTTTTGGAGTTAAGAGTTATTACTAAACCAAGACTTACTTACTCATTTTGTGATCCTAGGAAGATTCCTAACCTACCTTAGCTTCTGTGTTCTCCCAGATAAAGGGAATCATTTATGCTGTAGACTGTTATGCACATTTTACACATGTCACAAGAAATGAACTCAGACATCGTAGGCTATATGGTGGGCATTCATCTCTAACAGGAATTATCATTAGCATATTAATCATTAAAGATAAATGAAGAGATGGGTGAATGGTGAAGGATGGAATACAGGTAGAGTTGCATCCTGGACATTATTGCTTTGTTTGCGAGAAAGAAACTGCTAAGCCCCAGTGTACGCAGGAGCACTCTGCATGTTGGGAAAATGTTATTTGTTCCTTAAAAAGTAATATCTAGGCTTATACCCCAATGACCAATTCTGTGGCCCTGGATGCTCTTAGAAAAGTAAGGCTACTTGCATCTGCTGTAATGTGTTCTGTAAAGGGCTTTATGTACATTATTTGAAGCCCCGAACTTGTGCCTTGAGAACGTGGCATTTGACTTACAGAGCACTGAAATAAAAAGTTGTAAGAGCAACAACAACAAGAGGCCTCCTGCATACTCCAGAAACTTAGTAATAGCTAATGAGCATAACTGCACTGGGGTGACGTCTGATATGCATAGTGTCAGCAAGAAGAATGGAGGTAAAAGAGCACTCTAACAGAGTAAGTTTAATTGCACTATGTGATTCAATTATTTAGCCATCTCAGCACCCTTCCTATATGTACCAATGAATATGAATCAGACAACCATGTGCATATTTCGGAGCCATTATAGTGTACCATTCATCACCAATAGGTTGATAGCCTGCAGGTTATCTCTAACTCATAGCAAGCACTTAATTTTGTTGGCATCCAGGGTCTGGGTCAGGAGATCAGTAATGACCTGTGCTACTACTGAACAGTTTTTGAAATTAAAAGAAACAGCCAGCACTAGTTGGTACTTTGAGGGAAGATATTAAACCATCAATCAAATGGGTCAATGTGCCCCAGGAGGAATGAAACTCTTGCTAAGATCTAAAGGTGACTTTCGGAAGAAATGTGTGGTAAGGCCCAAGAATCCCCAGATTTCCTTGTTAAGTGTGGACTTGTTATGTAATAAGGAAGAAAGAGAAAATGGATGTGGATGTGATTGCATTATTTTGTCTCTCAAATTTATTTTTTTAATGGGATCCAATGCTCTCCTATCAGATGAAGTTTTTTTGTTTGTTGTTTGTTTGTTTGTTTTTTGGTTTTTTTTTTTTTTTTTTTTTGGTTTTTCGAGACAGGGTTTCTCTGTGTAGCTTTGTACCTTTCCTGGATCTCACTTTGTAGACCAGGCTGGCCTCGAACTCACAAAGATCTGCCTGCCTCTGCCTCCCGAGTGCTGGGATTAAAGGCGTGCACCACCACCGCCCGGCCCAGATGAAGTTTTTGTGGTCATCCCCAATATTAAATTAGAGAAACAACAACAGTATAAAAAATCTCAGGCATTATAACTTGAAAATGAGACTGGATACTGTCCAAACATGGTTCTATATAAATATGTAAGTTTATTTCCTTAGTCTTGATTTTCAAATAATCTAGAACTAGATACCAAAGGGAAGACCAATGACAGAATTCATGGCTGACCTCAGAGGAGGTCTAGGTGTCCTGATTTAACACTGGAACCACAAATTAGAAATGAGTGTGCTGAGTACCTACATATGGAGACTGTACCACAGCAGGTGAATCACTGTTGAGCCAACACTCAAAGTGAATAGTGTGCAATGGTACAACAGTGTGCAACAGTGTCCGGGGCCAGATCGTCTGCAATTCCTTTCCCAAGCTAGAACCCTGTCCAAGATGTGGCCCCGTGACTGCAGAGAACTACACGGGCTAGACAAATCTTAAGCGGAATGTCCTCCGGAGCAAAGCAAAGGAATATCTCAAGTGGGTAAAGACACGGTTTCCAGGGAAGTGCTGAAGGAGAGATTCAGATGAGGAAGTGAAAGATACTGTTTGATCGAGCACTGCCAAATCTAGTAGCCAGCTAAACAATATATAAAGAGCAGCGGGAAAATAAAAGAGTTCATTCTTGGAATGAATCCAGAGTCTTCTGTCTCTGTCTACCATTCTCCTCCTTCCCAGCTCCCTGGGATGCCCCGGGCTGTGCAGGCCACACAACAGCTTCAGAGACAGATAAAAAGAGTAAGCAGGTCACCATGGGGAAAAAAATTCCAGAGATAGGCTAGCTAACCACTTCACACATGGAAAACAATGAATGCGGTGAAAAATATGGAGGATAAGTTAAGGCTTAAATAGTTTAGTTTTTTTTTTCCAGAGTCTTAGTAAGAAGTTATTGGATAATATGAACTGAATTTTGTTGAAATTCCAACATCCAAAAGGCTGATGTTCAGAGATGTAACCTCTAGAATAGGACTAGGTAGGAGGGTGACTATCTCAGCAATGGGGACAGTGTCCTTCCTCCTAGGAAGATGCAAAAGAGCTTCCTATCTGTCTGTTTTTTCCAAACACTGAGGATACTAAAAGATGGCAATCTGCAAGGCAGCCAGCTGGGCCTGTCAGTGACCCTTCTGACCCATTGTTCCTCCAGGTCCTAGAAAATATACTGTGTTTTAAGCTCAAGCTGACTAAGAAGACTACATCCATGTTTTGGGAAAGAATTTCACATATATAAACATACATAACCCTTGTTTTATATATTTATATGTATTTGTCATTGCATAAAAAGAATCCAAAGGACAGTAACCCTACTTGCTTACCTGCCATAGAATCCACTAACAAACAAGGGGTGCTTCTGGGGCACTTGGGATAAGAAATAAGGGAGGACCCTAGCAGGAACAGTTTGAAAAGGGGGTGTGGAATTAAGGGATCAGGAATCAGAGAACAGTTTTGACTATCAGAGTACAACTTACAAGTTGACTTCTAATTCTGTTTTGATTTTCTTTTTATGTGTATGGCTGACAATTCTGCATGTATATCTGCATCCCACATGTATGCCACCTGCTCATGAAGGCCAGAAGAGGGTATCAGAACCATTCAAATTGGAGCTAGAGAAAACTGGGAGCCACAGTATGAGTGCTAGGAACCCAACCCAGGTTCTCCAGAAGAGCAGCAAATACTAATAACCACTGATCCATATCACCAGCCTGTTTTCCTTTTTCTTTCACTTATTATTTTTCCAGGTGATACTCCAATGCAGAGTGAAATCTAGTATAAAATGCAACAAAAGCTGACCAATGAGGGATACAAATAATCTCATATGCATTCATTCAAGAGGGTCAGAGAAAAACATACCGAACCCCAAGCAGAAGAAGCGATTGGTCATTAGAAGAGGAAAGACAACAACACACAACACCAATGAAGCACGTTCACCAACCATATGCTACATTTGAATTTGGTGGGGAAGGGTGCAGAGATCCGAATAGTCATATGAAACCATTGTAGATAAGATAAACCACTTATACCTCCTTATAAATTCTATTTTATTAGACAACAAAAAAATTTCTTCAAGCAAGAAAAATACTTTTTTTAACATCAAAACTCTGGTAGCTGATTCTTCTGAGATTAAAATGTAAGCACTGTAAAAACAAAATATGTCGTCCTGGCCTCACACTAATCCTGGCTAAAACAATCGCCACACTGGCAGAAGAATCCACTGCTGAAAGATCCGCTTAGCTTCCCATTGCATGCTTGGGCCAGAGTCTATATTGGGGAACCAGGAGAGATTGATGAGGTAGTCCCCTAACATATTATAACTTCTGCATCCAAGTACTCGGGAGCCACTTTCTGAAGAATGTTCTGCTTTTCCTGTGACTGCAGGATACACCACCAACCTCAAAGATAAATGTGGACCCTGGGCTTGGCTGAAGGTCTGGGCTTGTTGCAAATAAGACTCTGTTTTTTTTTTTTCTTTTCCTATTAGAGGGCAGAATACAGCAGTCTTCAGGTAGATTAATTATATGTCAGAGCATATCCTCAATTGACGACTATAGGCTTGAAGGTAATATTACTAGAACACAGTTAAGCTTTCTCCACGTCTTTTAGGAAACCATTCAACTGCTGGGCCGCTGTCATACTTCAGTGATTCACAAAAGCATGTAATGCTTAATGAGCCAAATATGAGGATAATTATCCAAGTTATATTTGGGAAACCCACAAAGTAACAGACAGTGTTTGCAGACTTTTTGAATACTCCAGGGCAGAGAGAAAAAAGGCGATATTCTTTTTTTAAAATAGCTGAACTGATTTCACTATAACTAAATATCTTTGAAGTAACATGTTCCTATTCTAGCCAATTAGGAAAAAAAAAGTTTAAAAGTCGACAGAACACTCTCTTGGTTTCAGAGGTTCCAAAAGGGATTTTAATTGCTATAGCTGTACTTGGACCACGTGCCCCTCTCTTTGAATAGCCATACCTATCAATACCTAAAAATCTATCTCCTTACAAAACGGGGTCTTTTTAGAGACAGGGCTTGATTATTACTTACAGCTCCAGATAAGTCATCTGCATTGCAATTTTAAATAAAAAAAAATGGAACTTAAAACACAAAAAAATGGCTGATGAAATACTTGTGCAGATCAAATTAGTATGCTGATTATGCCAGACTGGCAGATACCAAAGTTCATCATACGTTGGTGAGTATTATCAATCACCTCTACTTAAGAAAGCCTTCAAAGTAATGGTGTAATTCAGTATTACACTGTACAGGGGATTCTTTGAGAAGGCTTTGAAGGACACTTTGTATCTGTTATGGAAAAGCAGACAGGAGCTCAGTAAGGCAGTACTCTCTTTGGAACCACTGAATATTAACATTACCAGATATTACATAGTGTATGTGCCTATCAGGATCCATGTTGATTGTCTGCATTTATATAGTTAATTGTAGAGTAGAGTTGAAATTAGCTGATTACAAACATATCTCCTAATAGAATTCCATCTACCACATAATACCAAGATTGAAGTGGAAAACAAAACAAAGACAAACAAACAAACAAAAAAAAATCTTTAAATGTGACACATTTAAGCCCAATGTTCCAGGTAACTATTTCTTTCTTAGTAGATGAAATTTACTCTTAGCACAAACAGCTTGTGGAAAAAAAAAAAAATATCGCAGGACATTTACAGAAGTGTTGATATGACAAGCTCATTGTGAGCATCTTCACAGGCTTCTGGAGCTTGGTGAAGGCTACCGATCACAGGGTGACAGAAGCATCTCTCCTCATGGGAATTAAGGATCTGGCCTCACAGGACAGTTCATCAGAAACTGGGGGAATTATATTTGGGCCAGATTGCTGCCAACTGGGAGCACACCTTAGCAGGAATGCCACGCCTCAATTGAGGTTACAGACCCCAAAGTAAAATGGGAGGTTTCTTATGCCTCATCAATAACTTGTCTTGAAAACCTTCTCAGAGCAGACTGTTATAAATAATTACTTTAGAATTAACTGAAACCATAGTCTCGCAGGGTTTCATGGAATTCCAACCAACCGAAACATCTAGGGAAACTGGTAATCACATGTGATGGGTAGATCATGGGGCGGAAGACTGGAATGGACATTTTCAGCTCTTCTTCTCCTGCCATTAGCTCAGCTACTGAGTCATCCTGTGATGTCACTGATGGCACTGGCTAAGTGGTTGAGTTACACTTTTATGTCACTTGCCCCATTCTGTCACATCAGCGAGTCCTATATCAGAGAGGTTTTCGTGTATTTCTACAGCTAATGAAGAACATATTGCTACATAAAAGTCTTCATTGGATAGAAGATTTATCTTAATGTCCACAGGGTTAGAGGGGAATCTGCATTGCAGGAAAACAAATTTAACACTGGGAGTTCAATATATATTTTCAAAAAAGTAGTTGGTCTACTCCACTATGCTGTTTTGCTCTTTCTCCCACATTTTAACTGTATTCTTCTATTTATTTTCTCTCATTATAAGTAGGGAAAAAAAATTTACTTTCAGAGAAGAAAATTGCATTGCCTTTTTTTTCCTAATATAAAACGCTTAAGGATTATCCAGCCACTGATTCACTAAGGTTCTGGATGCTATCACTCTGTGGTGTCATCCTTTGTCTTTCCCTAGCAATCTTTCCAGGAAACAAATGCTATGAACACAGATTGCCCCCCCACCCCATCCCAAGGGGCACAAGCAAAGAGGGTTACATTCAGAGGTCACTGTGAAGTATTGGCTGCCAAATGCTTTTATGATAACCATTGCTTAGAACAATACATATAGTAAATGTTGCATATTAAACATAATAAAAGAAAACAGTCATTCACAGAGTCTCCCATCTCTAAAGTCAGATGAGATACCTTCTCAGAACTCCTGTGGTGAGAGCACAGTTGCATGCTGTTGCTACTTTTTCCTATTTACATGACACTCATTTCTTCCTTAACATTTATGGTATAACCTATGAATATGTAACCTAGACATCATGGTATTGAATTCTTTAAAAACTGTTGCAGAATACCTGCATTCCTTTCTGTTTCTCACCCTCTCACCAGGCTGTATTCCTCTTCAAAATCACAAATACAATTCACACACCATTAAATTTATTCAATTTAAAGTATAAAATTAAATAGTCTTCAACTAGTCATAGTGGTCAGCTACCACCACAGTAAAAATTTAGAACATTCTCTTCCCCTCACACAAAGAAATCCTGAGCCCATTATCAGTTTCTATGCTATGACAGCTCCTGCAAACCATTAATCTACATTTTCTATGCGGATTCACTCATTCTAGACTTTTCGTATAAATGGAATCATATAAAATGTTATCATTTGTGATAACTACTTTCACTTAGTATAATGCTTTCAAGGTTTGTCTAATTTATAGCCTGCCTTGGTGCTTTATCCCCATTTATTGTAAAGTAGTTTTCCATTGTGTAGGTGTGATACAGTTTATCCATTCATGATGATGGAACTGGGGACCTTTTTCTATTAGAGGTGTGGAAAACGCTTCAATGTCATTGTTTGACAGGGTCACAGTGACCTTGTCCTTGCAGGCAGATTGTAAAAGTGCATGCTGATGTGGAAGGAGGACCACTGGCCATTATCCTCCTTTCTAGATGGTGGAACAGGAAAAAAAGATGAGGTCTGGGTGAACAAGACAATGTACCCATTAGAAGTCAATAGAACCTTGAATACAAAGACCCAGTTTGTATTTATTATGCTCATGTATAAACAGTGCTACTGCATGTAGGCATGGGATGGACTGTTTTCTCCTAGGAGGTCATCACAGTACTTTACAAACTTCCAGAATTCCATGCAGTCCTCTGAATTCTTTCTTTGATATCATAAAATAGTAGTCTGTTGTTGTGAAGTCTGTACTTTGAATAACAAGTATTGGTGATATGAACACCCATGAACGTATTTTTGTGTGAATATATGTTTTCATTTTTATCATATAACACAGGAGTGAATTTGCTAAGTCATATGTAGTTGCATGCTTAATTATGAGGGGAAAAAAGCCCACCTTTTTTTTTCCAAAGTAGATACCTCTTTTTATATTTCTCCCAGTAATATACTGCATCCTTGATAATAACACTTGTAATCTGTCTTTTTATTATAGCCAGCCAGGTATGTGAGAACTTAGTTTGGCTTTGACTAATAGTTCCTTGGTAGTCAATAATGGCATCTGGACCATTTGCATTATTTTCATTTGTTTTTAAGTTAAGTAGAGATTTTGAAATTCATCTTTGCCAAAGCATGGGCTTGGAGTCCAAACATTTTTTTTTTCTGCAGTAGCTCTGTGCACATACCATGACTTACATGTTTATTCTGTTAATGGACTTTTAGTTTGCTTATATTTTTGTTTTACAACTAGAAACCATGTTTATAACACTCTTTACATGTCTTCTAGTACATTTTAATGAGCCTTTTCTTTTACCATTGACGAAATAAATGTCTAAGTAGCAAATATCTACATTGGACAACATTTCAAAGAGCAAAAGTATTCCTCATAATGTGCTATATGCTATTCCAGCCAACTAGTATTGCTTATGCACATATGAGCTTGTCATAAAATGCATGAGGCCAGTTAAACACAAGGATCCAATACAGTTTCCTGAATAAAGGATGGGTATATTCATGTTTTTATAGAAACATAAATACAGAAACTCACATATAAAAACTTTGCAGCAATCCCGACAGCTTTGTTTGTACAACTGTATCTGTGTTTAAATTTTATATTTTATGTATGAGCGTTCTGTATGCTAGAAGAGGGTATCAGATCGTATTACAGATGGTTGGGAGTCACCATGTGGTTGCTGGAAACTGAACTCAGGACCTCTGGAAGGGCAGCCAGTGCACTTAACCACTGAGCCAAAGGATGCCTTTTATAACAGCTTTTATTTTTTTCTAGTTTTAAATTTCAAAAATTAAAAATGATATGGGTAAGTATGAAAAATTCTTTATTAGGGTTACACAGATGTGTTGGGGAAGAAGTTTAGAAGGAATGCTAAAAGGGTTAAATGTATATAGGCTGAGCCTAAAATAATAGCTTAAGAGGCATCCATAGTAGAGTTGATCAGCTAATCTGTGTAGCTCCTGGAGAGGACAGGAGCAAAGGCCATTTACAAAAGTGAGAATTTAAATCAAATGCTTAAAATTTCCCCACTCTAGCATTGGGAGGTGTGTGTGTGTGTGTGTGTGTGTGTGTGTGTGTGTGTGTGTGTGTGTGTGTGTGTGTGTTAAGATCACCCCTGGTCACAGGCAGAGAGGTACATGACATACAATTTTAGTTTTGGACTATGCTTCCTTAGAAGTTCGTATGTTAAAGGTTTCAGTTAACCGGACAGCATTTAGTACACATTACTCCACCAATGCTTCTTAATTGTAGACACACTAAATACCCAACAGTATAGAACACCAAGAATATAAGAAGAAGCATGTTCATTGTTTTCCAGAGTAAAAAAGGAAAATGATGTCTGCTCTCTACCATTGACATGCCTAATAAGGCATATTCCTAGAAGCTACAGCTGAGGACTGTGTTTCACCTACTCAGGTGGACAAGTCCCAATCCATGCGGCACAGAGGAAGCCAAAGTAGGATCTGTGTACATGATTATGAACCAGTCACAAAGCCGTGTAGGATAGGTGACTCATGTGATTATGAACATCTGCAAAATATAAAAATAATATGCAAGGCTATTAAACTATGGATAAGGGCTATTTTGAGCAAGATATGGAAAGAGAAGACACACATAAAAGAAAAAGAACTTCGGTGTTTTCTATAGTGATGATGCCTCTGTTAAAAGTACATCAAGCGCAGGGTATAGCTCAGTGGTCGAGTGCTTGTCTAGGAAGGAGGAATGCCTGGGTTCTGTAGTGACAATAAAAAAATAGTATAAAAGAACAGAAAAAGTAGATAGAGAAACCATGCCATTTAATACTCGGAGAAGAAACATAATTATCAGGGTTAGAAACAGGAACAAATGTATTAGTTTTCTGTATTTTAAATACCCAGTAAGGCTGTAAAGGGATGGGTAATACATTGCAACTGAATGTTTATCTCCTCCCTCAATGTCCCTACTGAAACACTCACTCTCACTGTCTATATCTCCAGCACTCAGAATGCTGAGGTAGGACAAACCTAAGGCCATCCTGAGACACATGCTGAGTTCCAAGATGGTCTGGTCTACTGTGACATACTGTTTCCCAAAACTGAAAAAGGACAAAAAGAGACTCTGACATTAGATATGATGGTACAGGGAGGCATGGTCTTGAGAAGTTGATTAGGTCAAGGACTTCAAGAATGAAAAATGGAAATCTAATGAAGTGAGAGGGGGGCATCCCTTCTCCAGGGGACTGCACTGAGGACCCTGAAGACACAGTTGTTATTCAGTAGACATGGGATCTTCTTATTCCTTCATCTTGGACTTCCAGCCTCCACATAACTATACAAGATACATTTCTGTTGTTTTAACACTGAAAAATGGTATTTTATATCAGGTTAAGCAACCAAGTTGTCCATCATTGCCAATGTAATCTACTGAACTATAAGAGTTACCGTCAAAATCAAAATATAGCATAGTGAGAAAATGTATCTGTTACATCACACTTTGTGAGGTTCTCAAGTTCACACCTACGCCCCAATTGTTCACAAATCCAAGGTGTAGCCCAGCTGTTCACAAGTCCAAGGTGTACCCCAACTGTTTACAAGTCCAAGGTGCTGCAGGACCTAGAGTCAAACCCAGTGACATCCCAACTGCAGTGCAGCACAGGTCTACACACGAATGAGGAAGGTTTCTCTCAATTATGGCTCCGCTTCCAATTTTACTTTCCCCATTTAAGAGCAAAGGGAAATAGTGAAGAAAATCACACCAGATCTCAGCTGTCCCATATTAGCACTTGTTTTTCTCTAGAGCTGACATCTCACAGTAAGATGCAATGCCTACAACGTCCATTCTTTTATTCTTATATATCTGCTCCCCACATTCCTCAAACAGCATTCAGTTAGAATCTATAGACTATATACAGTTGTTCCTCAGATCTGATATAAGGGCTCCCTAGAATACCAAAATCCAAATGCTCAAATTCCTTACAGAAAATCATGTGTAACTTGTATATAACCTTTGTACATGTATGTGTTAATAATCTACAGATTTTTTTAAAAAATCAGTGTAGAAGTCATGCCAACAGTTGTTAGACTTAATAGAATGAAGAGAAAGGGAAGGTGTCTGTCCATGTTTGAAACAGAGACAGTTTTCAGAGAGTACATTTTCCCTAAGGTTGGCTAAATCTATGGGTGAGAAGCCCCCTGATGTGAAGGACATTGTAATCCTCCCGGCTGCCTGGGACAGACATCGAAGAGAAGAAGTACTTTCTTTCTTTCTTTTCTTTTTTTTTTTTTTAACATGGGCTAGCATATTGGATGTTGGGAGAAGAGTAATAAAAGGCAGATCTCAGAAAGGAAGGCAAAGACAGGGACCAAAACCCAGAAGCTGCAAAGAGCTAGCAAACAGCAGAACACTGAGTAAGTTCTTTCTAGGCAGAGAACAATGAACGTAGACATCTTCCAGGTAGTGATGGGGTGGAGGGGAGGACTGCACAGCCATGAGTAAGGGACTGGTATCTAATCATAGCTTTTGCCTTAACATTGAGGCACATTGCACTGTTTCAGTGATGTGTCTGTGTTGAGATAGGAGAACCCAGAGGCTGCACCTGAATAGTGAAAGACATGGCCTGGGCAGGTATGAGAGGGACAGCGAAAGCTGTGAGGACTGGAAGGGTGTACCGTCCATGTCTCTTTCCTCTATGTAAGGCAGGCATCATGGAGATGAAAGCTGCTTGGCTTCCGCAGGCTAATGACACAACCCAGCACAGATTATGATAAAGCCTTCTGGGTGGGTGACTACTAAAAGCCTCAGCGCAGATGCAAGCCTTTGGTATCGGTGAATTAAATGAGAAGCCAGGTGACAAGGATTGTAACATTCACAAAAGGCTAATGGAAGCAGAGCAGATTTCCATGAGAAAAATAGACAAATGAGTCAGAAGCAAGGCTATGATTTCTACATTAAAGAGACCATGACAACATTGCTCTTCATGACAGAATCTGTATTGTTCAAGATTTGTATGCAACTGATAGGGAAAAATAAATAAATAAATTCCATGAACAAAAGTGACAAAGTAGTGTCAGTTCAGAAAGGAAGCCCCTGTTTCTTTGTGTGTATTTCATGGAAGGCCTTAGCAGGGGATTATTAATTTCTGCACTGGGTTCTGATTTTCAAGCAAATTTCAAACTTAACTAACAAAGAGGATGAGAAGTGGCATGCAAAACAAAACAAAACAAAAAACAACACCAAAAACAAACAAACAAACAAACAAAAAAATGAGAGATGAGATGATTTTCAAAGGCCATTCAGGGTACTAGAGATGGACTGTTTGCAGAATATACATGGTGTATGAGAAAGAGAGAAGCCATAGGCAGGCGTAATTCCTCAGAGATGTGACTATGAGCAGAAGAAGCCTGCCCTTGCTCTGAGCCAGCTGAAGGATCCTAAAGTGCATGGTGAAATCCATGCTTCAGGAACATTCCTCTGACAGCAGCAGTATTATTATTACTTATGATGTCCATAAAGCGTTCAAAGAAACAAGGGAGAGAAACAGTTTTATATTTACTCTGACAGTTTAAAAGGTTGCTGCCATTATGCATGGATTTTTGAAATGTTATTTGTTGATTGCACTGAATAGGCCGGCCCTGTGGTAACAAACTACACAGGAAATAGAAAACTCAAGGGGGGCAGTCAATTACTAGAACCTGAATCAAGTGACAGTTTCATCTATACCCATGCTCCAGTGCTCCTTTCTTTTTTCTTTCTTTCTTTTTTTTTATACCATTTACCAAGATCAACAGCAATAATTTCAGACAATTAATTGAGATCCTGAGCAAGGCTGTAAGAGTCTTGTCGAACACAAGAACACAGTTACAGCATAACAGATGAAAGCCATCATTTGGCATGCTGCAGATTCAGAACCAAGTGCCTGTTTATTTGTATGACTGAAGCTAGTCTTTCAGAAATTGCCCGACCCACTGGAAATCCATCCCCCATTTCATAGACACATTAGAAAGCTGGACTCTGACACCGGAATAGTAGTTTCATTAGACTCTCACAGTTTGGAAGGATCCAGAGTATAAACTTTCGGAGACAGCCTCATAATCCTTCTCATCAAATATTTGGGCGACAGGTGGAAAATTGTTCTGCCAGCTGAAGAAGACAAAATCCATTCCTTCTGGCAATTTTCTGCAATGAAAACTCCAGAAATGAATGTGCAATAACTTGTGGAAATAAATTTCAAATATTATCACACAAAAGCAGTGTGCTCAAAATCTCTAACTGTAAGCTAACTCCTGCCCATCTGAATTTTAAAATGCTGATTTCTCTTTATGTTTGAAATGCCACTAAGGGACGGGAAAAATATTTCAAGATATAGAATGCCAGAGAAAAATGCTAAATTCTAACAAAGTAGAAGAGTGCTGAAGGCTAGTGCTGGGTAACAGCATCCTTCAGGTCTAGGATATAGAAACCAAAGCATCTTTTGTACAGGATCATATCCTTAGACTAGGAAATTGCACACAGACCTGCCTGCAGATCATGGAGGCCTAGACTATTCTTGGATGGTTGCAGCATCTTCCATGTTCTTTGTGAAGTAGGAATGAAACATTCTGATATTCCTGGAGGTTTTAATAAAAGATTCTCTTCAAACCTCTTGTTTGCTCACTCATTCACTATATTAGCAGCCTGACAGATGGGTAGGTGGTGACATGGGGAGGCTTCAAGGATCTGCTGCAAATTAATGATGGAGAGAAGACTGTGCCCTGGCAGGCTGGATCTGCAGTCTTGCACTTGAACTCCTCACCCATTTTTTCCTGTGCAGGGTGCCTGCACATCAGAGTATGTACGGTTGCTGAGACCGATAATGGATCCCACTGTGGGACTAGTGTGGAATAGGGTTCTATTGAAACATCACAAGATGCAACTTAATTAAATCTACTGTCTTCATTTCGAGGATGTTTTCTTTCACGTTCATCAGCAGATTTCTCAAGTGGCTTTATGTGTACAATGATAACCAATTGCTTCTAATTTCCTTAGTTGGGCTTCTTTAAAAATTTGCCAGTGAAGTGTATTTCTATAACAACCTTAAAATGGTAAGCAAATAAATGATATAAATAGATAGTTCAGTGCATCCTTTGATTTTTATAAAGTCTCCATCTTATATATTTTATATGCCATTTAATTGGAATGTTCATTGCACATGACCTTAGTTAGGGTTACTATTGCTATGATGAAACACTACGAAAAAAGCAATTTGGGGTTAAGGGTTTATTTGGCTTATACTTCCAAAGGGCTGTTCATCATTGAATGAACTCAGGACAGGAACTCAAACAGGGTAGGAACCTGGAGGCAGGAGCTGACACATAGACTGTGGAGAGGTACTGCTTATTGGCTCCCCCACCCCACCCCACAACTCTATGGCTTGGTCATCCTGCCTTCTGGTAGAACCAAGTATCACCAGCCCAGGGATAGCACCACCCACAAGGGGCTGTGACCTCCCCCATCTGTCATTAATTTAGAAAAGGCCCTACAGGCTTGCCTTGAGTCTGATCTGACAGAGACATTTTCTCAGTTAAGGTTCTCTCCTCTACAATGACTTTAACTTGTGTCAAGCTGACACAAGGCACACAGACATGTGGTTCCCATTCAAGGACAGTGGGCTGTATTTCTTGTGTCGGGCCAGGTGAGAGCTGAGGGAATGAACAAAGGGAAACACCAGAAGTAAACACTGACCCTGCCCTTTATGTAGTAGCCAGCCTTCTTTAAAGAAAGTAACCAGCACTCAAGTCTTTCATAAGCCAAGAGCAGCTGGGATTGACCTCTAAACACAGCATAGAGACTGCCATAGAGCAGGGAGGGGAAACTACAGCTTAGAAGAGTGTAGTACGGGAAAGGTCCATGGAGGCAAAGGGCAGGAGGGTGAAGGAAGAAACAAATGCGTAGCCAGGCAATAGCTCATCACACACAGGGAAGAGTAGAGCCTGGAGGTGAGAAAGGAAACTGGAGAAAGCCAATGGTGATGACAGACGTGGGTTTGGAAGCAAAGGACAGACAGGGCAATGAGAGTAAGAAACAAGGAGAGGCCAGTATACATGTTGGGTCTTGGAGGACACTGAACAACAATTGTCAATCGAGTAGGGAAATAAAACCTCGGAAGTTCAGTGAAGAAGAGTCAGTCCTTGGTTCGTTGAGATATACCCTGGAAGCCCAGCTGACTAAATTTTCATCCTTCGGTTCCTCATGTCCTTGTCTTCTGGCTTTGTCTTTTCTAAAGCATAGCCACATTCTAATTCTCTTGTTCTTATACTTACGAATTTACATTACATACTTACTTCCTCCCACCTCTACTGATATGTCAGACCATCAAAGGCAAGAAGCCACCTTTATGTGCTCATGGAGAAGCCTCATGCTCCTTGTAGTACCCCTGGCACTTATCAGGTTGTGGTGGTTTGCAAGAAACTGGTCCCCAAAGGCAGTGGCACTATTAGGAGGTGTGGCCTTGTTGGAGGAAGTATGTCACGGTGGGGGCGAGTTTAGAGGTCTCTTTTGCTCAAGCTTCCCTCAGTGTGACTTTCAGTTGACTTCCTGTTGCCTACAACATGTAGGACTCTCAGCTACTCCTCTAACATCATGTCTGCCTGCATGCCGCCATGCTCCCTGCCATGATGATAATGGACTGAACCTCTGAAACTGTAAGCTGCAGCCTCAATTAAATGTTTTCTTTATAAGAGTTGCTGTGGTCATGGTATCTCTTCACAGCTATAGAAACCACAGCTAAGACATAGGTACACAACAGAGTGTAATCAGTGTAATCCTTAAGCAGTTTTTTTTTTTCCAAGTTACCACTGCAAATCTGGAAAATGCCTCCAAAGCAAACAGCTTTAGGAGGTGTCTATGTTTGGGATGATGAAGGGAAATCTTGAGTGAGTGGAATTGAAAAGACAGAGTAGGTTGTTAACCACCAGCTTTGTAAGTAAGAAAAAAGTAGTAAAAATAATAAAGGTCACATATGAAAGAAACACTTATAGCCAACATTAGACCAAAAGGGAAAAAGACTGAGAGCATTCCCTTTCAAATTTGAAACAAGTAAAAGATGCTTACCTCATCACTCTTACTCAGTATAGTTCCTGAGAACTATAAGACAACAGACAGTAATAAGACAAGAGAAAGACATGATGGGATGAAAATACGAAAGAAAAAAAGCCCAAGTATACCTATTTGCAGATGGAATGACTACACTTATAAGACTACCAGAAAACTCTTAGATCTAATAAATATTTTAAGTTGTGGGTTATAAACATCAACATATAGAAATAAGCAGCTTTCATAAATACCAATAATGAGCAACCAGAAAAACTGAAATTAAGAAAAATAGCCCATTTATAATAGCTAAAGAATGAAGTACAGAGGAATAAAGCTAACAAAATAAGTGAAAGCCCACTACAATGAAAACATTAAGTCACTGTAAGAAGAAACAAAGGAAGAGAGCAGACTCTGCTCCTGCAGAATTAGCAGAATTTATATTGTGAAAATGGCTATTGTAACAAAAGTTGTTCACAGATTCAATGCAATTCCCATCAAAGCTCTAATGTTTGTTTTTTTTTTTCATCAAATCATTACAAATAATCAAAGAATTCTTATGGAAATACAAAAGACCATGATGGATGGGGAACAAAAAAACCCAAAAAAACTAAAGGAAAAGAACGCCGATGGAGATATCATACCTGACCTCAGATTAGACCTCACATCTCTGGTGACAAACATAGGCTGCTATTGGCACAAAAACAGACATATAGGCTAACGGCACAGAACACGGTACCCCAAAACAAACCCGTATAAATTTGGCCACCTAATTTTTGACACAGAAATCTGAAACATACGTTGCAAACAAAAATACAAAACTCCAAACTATTCAATACACGATGCTGGAAAACTTGATATTCCTCTATAAAGGAATGGAATGAAACCTGTCTTCCATCCTGTATACAAGTCATTTCCAAGTGGACTAAAGGCCTTAATTTAAAACCTAAAATCCTAAAAATGTTAGAGAAAAACACAGAAAATGCACTTAGAACATAGACAAGAATGTTCTGAAAGGACTCCAAGAGCATAGAAAATAGTGCTGAGAATTAATGAATTAGACTATATGAAATTATTCCTGCACAGCAAACAACACTATCAGTTAAACTAAAAAGTAGCCTACTGAATAGGGAAAAAAATCAATCTTTGCAGCTATACCTCAGATAGGACCTAATATCCAAAATTAATAAAGGAATTGTTAAAATTAAAGACTAAAGAAACAGAACTGCCAATCAACAAATGGGCTTCTAAAATGAAGGGGCAGTTTTCTAAAGAAGAAAGGCAATAACCAATACATATCTATAAAACTCTGGTCATCAGGGAAATGGAAGATTAACTCTTTTGAGCTACCATCACACCCTACTCAGAATGGCTATCATCAAACCTAACAAAAATACTGGTAAGGATGTAGTGAAAGAGGAGCCCTTATTCACTGGCAGTGGGAGTGCAAACTAGTAAAGACATTACAGATATTTGAATGACTCCAGCCATACCATTCCTGGGCACCTACTCAAAGGGCTATATATTCTGTAACAGACATACTTACACACCCAAGTTTATTGACATTTCATTTACAATAGCAAGGAAAAGGAACAAACCCTGAACTCCACTAGTAGGTAGATGAATGCACAAGAAAAATATGAAACCTACATATGAGGAAGCTTTCTTTACTCAGCAATAAAGAAAAATGAAATTATGAAATCTTCAAGAAAATGAATGGAACTGGAAACTACTAAGCAAAAGGATATAATCTCAAAAAAAACCCCACATGTTCTTTCTCATGTGCAGATCATATATTAGGATGGCTTTATACATAAGTGTGTGTGTGTGTGTGTGTGTGTGTGTGTGTGTGTGTGTGTGAGTGTGTGTGTATCCTAAAAACCAGAAAGGTACCTAATAATTTCCAAGGAAAGGAAAACACTTTAATACCTTCTAGGTTTTATTTATTCATTCAATTGTGTGTGTGTCCAGATGTGCACATGTGAAAGTAAGTTAAAATATAAATAAGTCTCATCAAGAAGAGGCTCCTATAGCTAGACACAAAGGCTAGGACTTCAAATATCTCCCTTCTATCTGGATTCCAGATCTATTTAATAGTACTGTTGTCTTAAGATGACCCTATGACACAAAAAAGTAAACACACACACACACACACACACACACACACACACACACACACACACACACAAGATGTTTTACCAGAGTATAGACTATCTATAGTGGTTTATAGTCTAATAGGGCAATCTGTTTGAGTGCGTATGATCTGGGGTTAGAATCATAGTATTTCTGACTTAAAGTACAATTTAAATACTATAAAAATCATTTGTATTTTTGAACCCTATCAACATGTCACCCATCTTCTTCCTGATCCCACAATGACAGTACCTCATGTTACCACTAAAGAATAGCTCACCTTCCACTAAACTGCAGGAAACTCAGAAAGTACTGACACTGTATAACTTGATCAACTCTGGGGTTGAACATTTGGGGGTTTAGATACCCATATTGTCTGCTGAAGGATGAATCCTACAGCAATCTTCTGTACTCCTCTAGACCTGGATTCTCTTACATTTAACATAGGCATTGACATAGGATGTCCATATTCAGGTTGTTGTGAAAATTGCGACTTCAACTGTATAAAAAAGTTACCTACCTGCCTATGCACAGAGATTTCTAGTTACATGGCCAGGACACAGATTTTGGGCTACAAAGGATTAGCCAACCGTTTATTAAACCAATACAAGACTTGCCTTGATACTTTGTAGCATGGCATGCTGCTAGGTATTAGAAGGATCCCCGAACCAGGAACTGTGTTTGTCTGGTTTTGCAATAGAATCTATGAATCCCTTTTGAGAGAGAAAGTTCCAGAAAGTCTGAGAGTCCTAAGAGTTATCAATATCTGTGACAAAAAGCTGATTAAATGAAGTCTTGCTACTTGGTGCCAGTAAATTGAGGCTTTGGTATATAATTGCCCTCTCCTTTAATTAGACAAAATTAGTAAATGTTACTGTACATTTGTTCCTGTCAAGAGAAAATTAATAATTTATATGTGACATTATATAAATACCAGACATTGATTTATGGGTGTCATCTTTAGTAACATCAATTTTCCTCTTAAGTCCTTGATGGTGGCAAGAGCACAGAGCAGCAAGAAAGGTGGTCTAGAGGAATTTTGTTTTATCTGGGTGAAGCCCAGTCTTTCAACCGATCCCAGCTTAATGACTGACTGTACACCTCATATGTCTGGCAAAGATGAATTGCTGAGTGTTGTGATTTGAATCTGAAATCCCCCCACAGGGTCATGTATTAAACATACAGTCTCTACCTGGAAACTCTGCTTTGAAAAGTACAGACTCTTTAAAAGGTGGCCTGGCTGTAAAAAGTAGGTCACTAGCAGTGGGCTTCTGAAGGTTGTACCTGCTTCTGGTTCAAGTTCTGTGCTCCCTGCTTCCTGGGTCACAGCTATGTGAAGAAGCCTCAGCTTTTTGCTACTGGTATCACAAAAACATTTTGTCACTGATATAGGGAACTTAGACATGGTTTTGAGAGGGACAAGGTCTTTCTCAGCTCTTGATGGGCTTAATTGAAGGGCAGGGGAAGGGGAGGGAAGTTAGGCCCCAGGAAAACTGGACAGCCACTAAAGGCACACAAAGCTGATGGCTCTCAGGTTCTTGTCTCACAAATTCAAAGAATGAAATTCACAGACCACAGATGGTAAACTGTAGAAAGGCATGTTTTCCCATAGAGACCTTAAGGGAAGAAACAAGTCAGAACCCTATCCTGGGGAGTGGATGACACAGAGGTGATAGTCCGGAGGCCTTTATAGGACTTATGGCACAAACTTGGGAAAGGTTTAGAGAGTAAATTTATCTAGTCAGTCTAGTTGGCCCAACCACAAGGTGTTCAGGTGCCTTCTCTCAGTTTCAGTCACATCCTCACATCTAACTGAAGTGAGAGATAACAAGGAACCAGGAACCTGAACTCTCTCTGGCATCCCTGGTCTCTAACAAGGACCTCTGGGGTCCCTGCCCCATATGACCAGTTTCCATCTCCTGTTCTCACCATAGTGCCTTCCATACTGGGATGGACCATTCTCACCACCAGGCCTTCCACACTGGGATGGACCATTCTCACCACCAGGCCTTCCACACTGGGATGGACTATTCTCACCACCAGGCCTTCCACACTGGGATGGACTGCAAACCTCTGAAAGTCAGGCACAATCAACTTTTCTACTTAGTTGTTTTGTTAGGTATAATAGTCATGGCAGTTAAAAGTCCTATACAGAGCCAGTCTGCCCAGAGCTAACTGGCAAAGGTATTGGCGACTGTGAATCTCATATTTCTGGGGCTCTGGGCAATGTCATATAGCAGAAGTTGTAGAGTGATATTTGCATCATTATCAGCGAAAAAGACTCATTTATGAAAGGAAGAAAAGAAAGAAGAATGGAGGGAGGGAGGGAGGGAGGGAGGGAGGGAGGGAGAAAGAAAGACAGACAGGAGGATGACAGCAACCACTAGATAATGTCAGATTGGAGAATAGTCACATGAAAGCCCAGGACTCGATGAGACTGTTGAGCCATTTCAGATCAATCACCCCTCCAGATAAAAGAGGGGAGATGAAGGTTGAATTGTTTACTATGGTAGACGTGTAATCAATTCTACATACATAGGGTGGATCCATAAAAACCCTAAAGAACTAGGTTTTGATGGCTCCTGGGCTACTAAACATAAGGATTAGTGACAGGAGGGCCTGGAGGTTTTCAAAACTTAAGACATGGTGTGAATTTATTAAGATAATGTTTTGATTGACACCCGATGTGGGATATCTTTTAGGACCTGTGGAGTCTGGAAATATCTCTAAGTAAACAGTATGCATTTTGAGCTGAATTAAGTAGGATCTACTAAAGAATATACTGAGAGTTCCCCCATAGAGAAGATCACAGTCACAGAAGTATTCTGTTATACTGAGAAAAGGAAAAAACACTGGTTTATTTTGTCTTGCTTTCCCTTATATGAACACATGAGAAAGAACAGGGTAAGCACTCAGGGAAGGAGAGGAATACACATCAATTAGTTGAACCTGTACTGTGTTCCACCCTCCTAAAAGCAAAAAGAAGCAATACTTGTTTCCCTACAGCAGCAGATAAGCCAAAAGCATCTTCCTAGGAATCTGTAATATGCCCAGTATCCTTCCCTTTCCTATTCCTGTCCTTAGTGTATTTCCAAATATCCCAGGAAGGGATGAGGCAAGGATGGCTCCTCTCCCTACTACCAGGGTACAGTAACACACCTATTTTCCTTGAGTGACATATAGGAAATAGGGAAGTTGTGCTCCTGCCACCCCCCCCACCCAATCTGAAGCTCTCTTTGGCTCTGTCAGAGGTATGTTGATAGTGAATCACTTTTCTCCAATTGTATAGTAGATTATAATGAGGAATAGAACAGTTCCAAGTCAGGCCTACTTGGATATGAACAGCTAAGTTCCTCACCCTCCCTGAGGCTTCATGTCTTATCTGCTAAGAGAAGGTTTCTTGGGGGCTGGACAGATGGCTCAGCGGTTAAGAGCACTAAATGTTCTACCAGAGGACCTAGGTTCAGTTCCCAGCACACACATGGCAGCTCACAACCATCACTAACTCCAGTTCCATCAGATCTGACACCTTCACACCAACACATATAAAAATAAAGTTAAATAAGTTATATTAAAAAAGAGGTTTCTAGTTCATGTGTTTCCATTCATTTGGTTATTTGTCCCTGTGCTTTATCCAACCTGAGTAGGTGAGACAGTCGATTGGCTTGATCTGTTTGGGAGGCATCTAGGCAGTGGTACCAGGTCCTGGGCTCATTTCATGAGTTAGCTGTTTGAAACCTGGGACTTATGCAGGGATGCTTGGCTCAATCTGGGAGGAGGGGACTGGACCTGCCTGGACTGAGTCTATCAGGTTGATCCCAGTCCTCGGGGGAGACCTTGATCTGGAGGAGGTGGAAATGGGGGGTGGGCTGAGGGAAAGGGGAGAGGGGGCAGGAAGGGAGAGAACAAGGGAATCTGTGGCTATTATGTAGAACTGAATAGTATTGTAAAATAAAAAAAATATAAAAATATATAAAAATAAATAAATAAAAATTAAAAAAATTTAAAAAGAGGTTTCTAATGCTGTACTTAAAAAAGAGTAAATAAAAAATATTTTAAATTTCCATCTTCATTTGATACTGGCTGTCATTAATAGATCCACACCATGTCTTAATTTTTGAAGATATGATCACTGAATCAAAGTCCTGGCATGTATCACATTAGACTTCATTTTCTGTACATACCAGAATCCTAGAACCATCTCCTGACTATTTCTAGATTGTGAACGAAGCTCTACAGCTTCACTTCCCAGCGCTTTCCACAGTAGATGAAACTCATAGGCAGCACGTGCGTGTGTGTGTGTGTGTGTGTGTGTGTGTGTGTGTGTGTGTATAGTGTGTGATACACTACACTACACACACACACACAAAAAAAAAAAAAAAAAAAAAAAAAAAAAAAAACGGAACAGCAGGATGTAGCAAAGTCCAAACAGTGTGGTGGAACTCTGGCATGAAGGTCCCAGAAGAACATGGAAATCATATGAACATATATGAAACTGTCCACAACTATAATAGCCCTGAGACCACTACTATTACATACATCCTCAACAAGGAAGAACATTGACGTGCCATGACTGCCATCATAAGATTTCAAGTCTAGTCATGCCCCATTAAGGCACAGCTTTTGCAACTTACTCCGTCCTAAATGCTGGGCCCTGACCTTTTTTGCTCTTGAGCTCTTCTGTCAATGACCAAAATCTACAAATACTTGTCCACCTGCCAAGCTATGTTGGCATTGGTGTTGAGTTCCTTAAAGAAGCCAGAGCTGGCTCATCTTCCAAGAGCATGTACCGGAGGTTGGTCCTCAGGTTGTCAATTAAGAGGTGGTAACCCTTGAAGAGTTTGGATAAGATGGGAGAGGGCTACCCTGGATGAGACTGGCACTGTCACAGGGAGCGAGGACATTCTTGGAAAGAGTAGGGCTGTACCCTCTGCTGCTAGTCCCTGACTTCCTGTCTCAGAAGGCAATCATACTCTGGCATGTGGATCTGCCTTAGGAAAACAATCCACCATGGCTATAGCCTCCTGAGTCCCTCTTCAAATCAGTCTATACAATGATGCAATCAGTACTCTCAGCCTCCTCCACAGATGTGTGCCCTACCCAAAGCAAGCAAGCCTATGAATCATGTGGCAAAGTACGAATTGGAAATGATGAGCTTTGGAAACAAAAACAGCTCAAAACATTGCTCTTGATTTTCTGACAGAAACTCTAGGCTGTTTAAGCCTTTGAACTTCAGAGTCCTCATCTCTGGTGCTGAAGGCTATCCTAAACTAAACTCTTTTCCACCATCTCGATGCTTTTGGAGACAAACTCTATTTAATATCTTCTTTTAAGAGGTGCTGCAATTGCTCAGCAAATGAGAATAACTCTACAGTCGTTTGCCACCCACTGAGTAGAAAGAGAAGACAACATTAGCCTTTGAATGGAATGAGAGTCTACTTACTAGTGAAAGTAAGACCAGGAAATCAAAAAGGATGCACTCAACAAGAAAGGCTGGCCAATTCTATGCTTGAAAGTGATGGCAGGAGCCACTGTTGAAATTCTGCTACCCTCAGGAAAGCCACCCTAAGGAAATAGTCAACAAACTGAAAGTCAGAGCATAAAAGTCAAAAGTACTGAGCTTCTAATACCTCCATTGAAGTGCAGAATTAGCCATCTATATCCCAGCAAATAGTAAACAAGACCCCTCACCCCCACCCCCAAAGCTGAAGGACATGATAATAGAAAATGACCAATAAAAAAGCCCCTCTGAGGGGCATTTAGGTTCTACTGTTTGGGTCTTAAATGCCCCTCACATGGTCCCTTTCTTGAAAGCTTGGACACTAGCATGTGGCACTACCAAGAAGTGAGAAGATCTTCAGAGGCCAGGGCCTTGTAGAGGAACTGGAGGTGGAGAGTGAACTTGCAGGGGATGATGGGACCCTGGCTGCCACTCTCCCCTGTTTTTGTTTCTGAACCTCTATCAGCTGAGAATATTGCACTACCATGTATCTTCATCACAATGTACTGTCTTATCACAGGCCCAAAAGCAGTGAGGCCAACTGACTATGGACCAAACATTCCTATTATGAGTCAACATAAAACTTGTGTTTTCTTTTTAAGCAGGTAATTTTGAGAATTAGTTAAAGTTACACAAAGCTGAATACCAGATGATAACTGATGAGAAGTTTCTCAGGATTGAGTATGTATTAGAAAACATCAGTATCCTTGATGGCTATATTCAGATATCTTGATCCCTTAAGAAATGTCACACAGTTCATGCATTTCCACTAATTTGGCTATTTGTCCTTTTGCCTTTTCTAATCATGGTCTCAATATCTCTCGCCGATTGGACTCCCGGAGCTCCATCTGGGGCTCAGCCATGGATCTCTGCATCTGCTTCCATCAAACACTAAATGAGAGTTCTATCATGACAGCCAAGGTGTTTGGCCATCCAATCACCAGAGCAGGTCAACTCAGACACTCTCTCGACCATTGCCAGTAGTCTACAGTGGAGGTATCTTTGTGGATTTCTGGGGACCTCTCTAGCACTCTGCTTCTTCTTATTCCCCTGGGGTCTTCATTCATCATAGTATCTCCCTCCCCGTTCTACTCTGCTCCTGAGCCCCCACGGAACTGGACCGGGCCCTCTGGATAAGTGGGACAGTTGATTAGCTTGAACTGTTTGGGAGGCCCTCAGGCAGTGGAGCCAGGACCTGTCCTTGGTACATGGGCTGGCTTTTTGCAGCCTGGGGCCAATGCTGCGACACTTTTACTCAGCCTTGGTGTAGGGAGGAGGGGACTGGACCTGCCTCAGCTGAGTCTACTAGGCTGGGCTGACTCCCCAGGGGAGAGGTGGAGGTGGGAATGGGGAGGGTGGATTTGGGGGGAGGGTTGAGGGGCAGGGAGCTGGGAGGATGGGGGAATCTGTGGCTGATATGTGAAATTAAGTTAATTATAAAATAAAAAGATACATTAAAAAAAAAGATCACTCAGAGGTAAAGGCACCAGCTCCATTTGCCCAGTAGGGAGCCAAGCGGGATTTGATCAAGGCAGTCTAGCTCTACAGCTATATACCAGGCAGAATTGCTTCTTCATACACACGATCTAACATGGGGATAGTAGGCTTTGCTTTTAAAACAAAGCCATCTCCATTATTCCCCAAAAGAAGCTGGAGTGGGGAACAGTGATTTTACATCAGTGGTGAGGTTTTTCCCCTGCTTCCTACAGTATAGGTATCTTTTCGCCCACAGACATTGCTAATTCTCATCCCTCTCATCCCTCTCATCAATCTCTCATCTGTGAGCCTCTCATTTATATTAATCCTCACCCCAACCTTCCTTCCAATAGATTCTGCATCCTGTCCACCCTTCTACAGCCCTGACTCCCATGGCACTGTCTTTCTATCTTGGATGACAGTGTTTTCTAGCCAATCCTCAGACCCTCTGAGGGGCATCCCTGCAAACCTGCCTAGCACAGTAGCTTCTGGCCAATGAGTCATACGAGGCCCCACTTTCTTCTGTTCTTAACATAGTCCCATAATTTCCTGATATCGTCATCATTTCCAAGTGACTTGATCCAAGTCTCCTGACATGCTCACATGGTGTGTAAGTCTACCCAATCTAGGATAATGGCTTTTTCTCTTGGGTACAACTAGGAAATTGATATAGCTGTTCCTTAATTTGTAGAGGGAACTTTGGGATGCACACTGAGTACTATGAAGGGAAAGTAGAATTTGTGTCACTATGAGAGAAGAAAAGCCACCGCAGAGTCACACTTCTTCAGAGGACAGAGTTCTTCTTCTTGACACAGCACTGTGCTAACTCTAGTGCCAGTATCTAATGCTTTCTGGTATTTCCAGAGTGGCTTCAGAGGCAATGCCTATGTACATGAAGACCTACCATCAGGCCCCCAAACTCTGGTGCTAAGGACTATTATTTTTTCCTATTACAAGAACAAAGGGGGAAGGTTAAGAAACATAGGTCAGTCAAAATACTAATTCTGGGTTTGAGTCAGGATTTGGTACAGAGTTGATGCTTCTCAATCTCAGTATTGAGTGTTGTAGCACCAGGATGAAGGGAGAGCCTCCATTCAGTTTGTCAATGACTATTGGGGCCCCTGGAATGCTATCCTATCCCATCTCCTGATATGAATACTCTCATACTTCCTTGCTTTTCTGCATCTTCTCCATCGACCAACACTTATTTCTCATTCATATCACCCAAACCTGGCAGCCAATTCAAGGGCAAATGTATGGGAGATCATCTTCCTTGCTGCACAGATTTCTTCCTTGTAACTGAAATCATGCACATTAAAACCAGCAGCTAGCAGGTAAAGAGGGCTGTTGAACTCTGTGTGTTTTTGCAACCCAACTTCTGTGGATTACCATCTCACAAGAAGTCACTTTGAATCCTACTCATTGATGAGGGATACTGGCGGGCAATAACAGAAGTAGGGATTAACATTCTAACTCCCTTCCCATTAAGTAAACTTCCAGCACAGTGTTTAACCCTGGTAATTAACAAAAAATTATGCTACTAATTAGTCTTTGCCTCTCCAGGAGAGAATACAAATGTATGCCTAACAGGTTCAGTCTCTCAGTCCTGAGCTGGCACAGGGTCAAATCCGCTGAGGAGCATTGCCAGCTCTATGATATTGGGCCAGGAGTTCTCCTGAATGGGAGTTTTTGTGTCTGGTACATCTTCTAAAATGTATCACCTAGGAATTTGTTGAAATGAAGATTTTTTTTTAACCCAGTTGTGGCATGGAACATGATATTTCCCATTTCTAGTTAATTCCATAGGAATTTTGACATTCATAGGAGGTAGACTACACTTTGAATGGCAACCAGCTTAAGTCCAGTTTTCTTGTCTGTTCACACAGCTGAATGTGGTAGTGTCCAGACCGTACAGCATTTGAGATGAGCTGAGAGAAACATGTACACTCTCCCCCACCCACAGTTCATAGAACTTTCAGTTCCCTGTACCAGGCACTGGAAAGATTCACGAAGAGAAAACAGTATCTGTCCCCAGCATGTGCAGACTTTTGATGATTATTCCCCACACAGCACAATGTAGCAATGATTCCCACAGCATCTGCCCCACAGTAGGTGTTTTCACATAATCTAGAGATCTTTTTAAAGTACATATGAAGAAGTACACAGATGTGTACATGGACTTGAACATCCTCTGGTTCTGGGACTCACTGGGAGGTCTAGTACCCACTGGGAGCACCATGGGGTGTCTGTGAAGTGCTTACTGTAGAGTCCCTGGAAGTAGAGATTCCTTACATGATATAAGTAAGGCATGCAGTATCAGGAGCTCAGAGACTCAGGGAACTTCCTCCTTAAACCAACATAGAGCAGTGGTAAGGGCAGCCCCAAAATATGATTATGCCCCTCTGGAGATAGCTACAGAGATCTGAGGACTACAGGAACAAGGAGGAAAATGGAAAAACAGAGGGATAGAGGGGAGAAATGCAAGGAATGAGGGAGAGAGAGGGAGGGAGACCGGCTTTGGTTGTAAGGAAGAAAGGCCCATTTGGTTTGATGCCTAGATTCTAACAGACACCTGACACTGAGACTTTCAACCCAGTCCCTGTGCTCTGGACTTAGGAAATGCCAAGAGATGTTCACCTCAGTAAGATGCAATGGGAACTAAGAGGATTGCTTTCTGTAAAATATGTTTATAAATGGCTATAAGAGATGAACACATTCACATCCATATGTTCGTAAAACTCTAGTAGCCGAGGTCTCTTTTGCCAGCTCTTGAAATGACTATGCCATCTATGGCTCCATGAAGATTCATATTTAATTTGTATATATTTACAAAATACTCCTATTTTTACATATTATGCATAATGCAAGTTATCACAAACAACCATCCAGATCACAGTTGTTTAATGATAAAGTAAACACAGTGTGAACTAAAGTTCCCAGCAGGGAAGAAAGGATGTACCCATGTTAAAGATTCTATGAGGTCTGTGAGGAAGGATGTACCCATGTTAAAGATTCTATGAGGTCTGTGAGGACTGATTCCAACTTTTGGGGCTGTGCAGGGTTGATATGCTGCAGGTCCATGGCTGTAGGTGGATTTTTCTGTCCCTCCTACCAGCTCTATTCTGCAACACCCAGACAGCTTATTCTGTATTACCATCTAACCTCCTTAAACTCACCCCTAGGTTGACCTCACATTTTTATGAGGACTTGGTAAATCCTTTGGAGTGTATTAACTAGTTTCTACCAATCCAGAGGCTTAAAGTGTCATCTGGTAGCATCTAAGACCTACAGTACATATATAACCTGCTGTGCTGAAACCCACATAACAGACCCATGCATTTTTAAAAGGATCTTGATCATGAATTCCTTTTCTTTCCTTAGGATAAAAACTTCATTAAACTACTACTTGCTGGAACAAGATATTTGCTGTAACCTAAATATGTGTTTCTACTATAGTTATCCATACTTGGCTCCAGAATAAACTATCTATTTTCCCTTTGATATGAGAGTTATGTTTTTTTTTTTTTTTTTTTTTTTTTTTTTTTTTTTTTTTTTTTTTTGGCAACGGAGGGTAACTATATTGGACAGCAAACAGTTCTTAGACACACAGACAGTTCTGTTTGCTATCACATCAGGCAAGGTTCCAAATTAAATTTGTTCTTGAGTGAAATCCCAGAGCCAGGTATATGTGAGGCTCACGGGAATTCCACTCTCATTAGAATCTAAGACTGGAGCACTTTCTTCCAAACTCCTTATCCCAATTGCCAAAGATGAGTCGGGATGTTTGGACTTTCCTTTTCTCTCTGACTCTCTTGGCCTTTTTGTTGTTGTTAAAGATATATACTATATAGTCCAGCAAGGCCCCGGGTGTGATTTATTTCATGACAAGTGTTCCTCTGCCCTTGCAGAGAGATTTTACCCGAGAAGGGCACAGTTAAGTCTTGGCTCCAGGTGACCAGAAGGACTTTCCCTTGAATTGGAGCTTATTTCTAGCTGTCTTAAAGTGCTGGCTTTCTTCACTTTCAGGTTTGCCTCCTGTGATCTGCATTTGAAAGACTCTTCCCTCCTTAGGATTTCTACTGTTTAAACACAAAAGAAAACCAAGGAAGCAGAGGCAAGGGGGAGGGGCTTGGAGAAAGCACCCCAGAGGGGTCTTGACGTAGTTGACCTCCACTGGACAGGGTCTGAAGTGAAGGACTTCTTAGGAGAATTTATCTCGGACACTAGGCTTTTCTATATAAATGGGATTATATTGATTGTCTCAGTAGTCTTATGCCCTGAGCTGTGTAACAATCTACTGAGTGGTTTCCTCTGGGAATCTCATCAGAAACTCTCATTTACAGGGAAAGGACATGCATTAAACTCCTTGCACAACCCTAGTGGCTCCTGATTTTACTTTATCAGGTTATAAGTCCATCAGGGATATCTACAGAGCATATCTTGTTTATTCCACCATACGAAAATAAGACTACTACCACAATTTTGAGCCAAACTTAGTGCAAGCTTTAATTAAATAATAGCCAGGATGATGGACTCTGGCCAAGTCTGTTCCAGGGTTCCCAGAAAATGGAAACAAGTTACATTGGCTATGTGCTTATAAACACAAACACCCAAGGCTACATATTTTCACCTTTGTCCAATGGGGGCAAGCATGTGTCCTGACAAACTTCCTGCCTAAGAACCTCCCACCTACATGTGATCAAACACATCTGGTACAGTTGGGTCAACCAAACTTGTTTAGGGAAGTGGAAACATGTGCTTGTTATCTTATATGAATAACAGCCTCCAGATCCCAGGAAGTATCTGTCCTTGGGCAAAGGTCTTACAGGTCAGAGGCATAGTTGTTGTCTGGATCTCTTAGGCACAGTAATTAAAATTTAAAACATAACTCTTAAAACTAACAGTCTCGCTAGTAAAAAAGAGAAAATAAAATAATAAGAGTTCTTAGCAATGTTTTGATATTCTTTTTTGAAATCCAACAAAATAATATATATGGCCAATGATGACACAATTGTGTACAAACGTTTGAGGAGCCATACATGGTATAGCTAAACTTTCTGTGGCTCTTGGAGAGTCTACATGCATACTCTCTGGTATGTCTTACTTTCCTCTGAGCATTTCTTTACCTTTACCCTCATGCTTAAGCCCGCATTAAAATTAATAAAATCACCAACTGGTGCCTCTTTGTGCTGTCTCCAATAGTTGCCTATCACCTTGTCGGCATGGCTTGTGTCTATCACCCACTGGGCCACCTTGGCCCAACCCAACAAGGCCTCCCACGCACCATATCATAACAACCTCTAATAATAGCATGACTATAATTTTTGCCAAATGTTATGGGAAGTTCATTAAACAAGAGATGGCCGGCATGGTTGCCACAGATAGGGACATGTTTTAGTTACTGGTTCCTGTATAGACAGCTTGATAGGCACACAGGAGTGTAATGGAAGCATTTTAATAGTGTCAGTAAAGGAGAAAAGACATATTTCCTTGAAAATTCTCTAACACAACACATGGCTTAATGCTATTCCACCAGAAACTTGTCTGTTTTAAATGAAAGAGGATGGTGATGGCTCACTTTTGTCATACTGCTCAATGTTGTCTTGGGTTTGAATGCCAAGATATTTACTTACTCCCAACTAGATACTTACATCTGCACAGAATCCACTTAGCATATGAGATATTTAGAGTTTCCTGTAGATGTACTGATAAAAAATCTGTGACGGTATAAGTGAAAGAACATGGACTGTGTGAGCCTGTGTGACTGATTCACGAATGTTTCTCAGTGCACCAGCTAATGAGCAACAGGTGAGAAGCAGTACAAAGTCCTGGCTGTGATATATGCCTAACATCCTACCGGAGAAGAAAGACAAGCAGCTTAGAAACAACTTGCAGGACCTTTTTCTCTTGGCAACCCCCAAGCTACTCTTCTCCAGAGCTGGTCAATATTAAAACCAAAGCTTTCAAAGTAAGAGTAAATGATCTCTTGGAAAAAAAAATACGTTTCCTCTGGGTAAATGATGCCAGAGAAAACATAATTAAACCATATTCAGAGCATTTGTTTAAAAGGCTGCACCCCAGAAAACTAAAGTTTCCCAGGCAACTGGACTAGGTACAGCCATTGACTCACACATGCTGGGAGAATTCCTGTCCTTTGCTGACTGAGTTATGATGCACCAAAGAAATAAATGTCCAAGAGGGAAAAACAGCAGGCAGAAGACAAGCACTCAGTCTTCTGCCAAGCATGTCTAGAAACAAGCTTCCTCCTGGTTGCTTGGGTGCAATCATTGATACAGAGGCTCAACCGGCCTTCTGATGCACTGACTTGAAAACCGACCAGAGGATGGAAAAAGCAAACCTGAACTAGGCCGGGACATAACCACACCTCTGCCATGCTGTGTATTCTTATTGACACAAACATTTCATTAATGGAAGCTATTCCTCTGAACCACTCCCCAAGCTCTTCCCTCTGGCTGATTTGCAGGTCAATTGTCATGATTAAAGCGATGGGATTGGAAGGAGCAGGCTGCTGATTCTAGGCATACAGGGACTTTCAATAATTTTATCCCTGTCCTTCTGGAGAATAAACAGCATCATTCACAAACCTTGCTGAGTGGCTATGAGCCTGTGCTGGGGAGAGGAGGCCCAGGCATAAAAGTGTTACAACTGATGGGCTGGAGAGACAACTTAATCCTAAAAGCAGTTGCTCCTAACCAGACTGAAACACACACATAAGATATAAGCATTTAAAAAAAAAAAATAACGAATGAAAATATGTGAACCCTAGCATCCACCGAGAAACCCAGATTTGGTCATACCCATGCTACCCTGGGAACCTTTTTCTAAGCATCCAGTCAATGAAGCCTCCAATAACTTTAGGAGATATGGCTTCTAACACTATAGTTGTAGCCACAGAGTTCCTACAGGCTGCTTTATACACCCAGCCCACAGGGCCTCTAGAATCCAGGAAGACTAGTTTTCATCACTTAGGATCTGCTGCTTTGGCTCAACCCCTTTGGACCTTTTAAGCTGCATACTCCTCTGGGATGTCTTGTGGGTCTCTCTCTGGCTGCCCCTGTGATCCTGTGAAGAGATCTCCTCTCTCCAGGTCCATTTCCTTAAGAGATCCCCCAAACCATTAAGCTTGTTGGTTGTTGACCTTTGACCAGTAGACTAAAAATTAACTTCAAAAGATATAACCAATGGCCTACTAAAGATGACCTGATGCTACCAAAAAAAAAAAAAAAAATAAGAACTAGGAAAAAGCTTAAATATATGTCCCTTCAGCCATCAACTCCACAGTAATGGTTCCCAACAACATCAACAAAATCTTATATAAAATTCAGGACATAAATTTAAATGAACAATTCTAAAAATGCTCAAGGAGCTCAAAGAATTCAAAGAGGGCTTGTATAGACACCTACATGAAGTTTAAGAGACCAGGAACTGATTAAAATCAAAGGAAGTACAAATTGTTAGCATTCAGACCCGGCCCTCGAGGACTTGGCCAATAAGCAGGCAATACCTTAGCTAGCCCAGGGGCCTAACAACATCCTTCCTAGCCTGTAGCCCCTTTGCATAGCGCAACATGCGTAAAGTCCCCTCATATCAGGCGGGACCCCACCACCTTCTTCCTCTCCCTCTCTCTTGTGACAAGGCCTCTCAGTACCCCTTTTACTCTCCCCTCTCACCCTCCACTACTAATAAAACTCTACACTGGAGTGCTATCTACACTGTCTCTCCCTCACCTGCCATAGGACCCTTCGACTCCAACCCACCGAGGTCTCTCTCCTGCCATTTTTAAAAAATACAACACTGATTGAAGTACTGAAAACAACATAGGCTATGGAAACTGAATTCAATAAACACATAGAAATACTGAAGGATACAAAACCTGAAGTGAATATTACAGGAGAAAATTCAAAAAAATCTAATTAAAAAAACCTCATCAACAGGATGATTAATATACAGGATAGAATGTCATGGTGTGAAGATAAAGTAGAGGAATCAGATCACTCAGTCAAAGAAAATGCTAAATGAAACAAAACTTCATAAACAGAACACTCAGGAACTAGGTCATACCATGAGAACACCAAATCTATGAATCAAGGACATAGAAGAAAGAAAAACATTCTAGACCAAAGGCACAGAACATATCTTCTATAAAATTATAGAAGAATATCTCCCTAATTGAAATAAAGATATGCCCAGGCACAATAAGCACATAGAATGCCAAGGAGACAAGACAAGAAACTCCCCATGTCATACTATTAAAACACACACACACACACACACACACACATATATATATATATATATATATATATATATATATAACACTATATGTTCTAAAACCTGTAAGAGAGAAAACCTACACATCATATGAAGGCATATCTATCAGAATAACAACAAATTTTTCAATGGAAATTAAAAAGCAGAAAAGTTTAAAGCAATTGACTTCAAGTTCTGAAACAGTGCAGGCACCAACCCTACTTTAGTCAGCAAAATTATCCATCACAGCTGAAATAGAAAGAAAGTTTTTCCATGATAACAGCAGGCCAAGAGATTCATGACCACCAAACAAGCCCATACAAGACAATGCTGAAAGAAATATGTCTGCTTTATCCCAAGAGGTCCTTAAGAAAGGGGGAATGAATCATACTATTATGCAAAATGGGAATAGGAAAAATAAACACCACAAAATTTGTCTTAAAAAATGAAAGCAGGGGCTGGAGAGATGGCTCAGAGGTTAAGAGCACTGGCTGTTCTTCCAGAGGTCCTGAGTTCAATTCCCAGCAACCACATGGTGGCTCACAACCATCTACAATGAGATCTGGCGCCCTCTTCTGGCCTGCAGGCTGAACACTCACTATCTACATACTAAATAAATAAATAAATAAGACACCATTTAAAAAAAAAATGAAAGCAATGAATACTCGCCTTTCAACAATCCCTCTGAATATCAATGGATTTACCTCCCCAAGACATATTTGATGGTTGAATTAGAAGACAAGATTAGTGAAATGGAAACAAGTATTCAAAACAATACAAAAAAAATCAGTGGTACAAAGATTTACTTCTTTGTAAACACAAAGGAAATTAACAAAATATTTGCCAAATTAACTTAAAAGATAAAAGACCCAAGTTAACAAAATTAGAGATGAACAGGCCAACATCACAATGGGTACCAAGAAATCCAGAGCACTGTAAGTTTTATAATTTAAAAGCCTATATTTCACTAAATTGAGAAACCAAAAAGAAATGATTTCTAAATATATATTATTCACTAAAGTTAAATCAAGATAAAATCAATAATTTATACAGACCAATAACAAGCAACGTATTGAAGTGGTTATAAAAGAATCTCCCTTATAAAAGCGGCTTAGCTCCCAATAGGTTCCTAGGAAAATTCTACCAAACATATAAAGAACTACAAGCAATACTTCCCCAAATACTCCACCAAACAGATACAGAAGGAGCACTTTCCACCTCCTTCTTCAAAGCCAGTATTACTCTAATACCCAAACCAGGGGAAACCATAACTGCAGATTAACATTTTTGATGAAAATAAATGCAAAATTTTCAACAATATATTGCAAACCAAATGCACATTTAAAAAAATCATTCACATCAATCAAGTTGGCTTTATCTCAGAGATACAGGGATGATTCAACATATACACACTGTAATAAATCATATATGTGGAATTACTGAAAGAAATTACACAATTATCTCAACAGATGAAGATAAGACCTTTGACAAAAATCTAACAACCTTTCATGATAAATGTTCTAGCAAAAATATGAATGGAGGGAATATAAATCTGCATAATAAATATATAAAACTACATGAACTATATGTATTGCCTTTCTCTTACATGTTAATCTATCTTCTGTTTCAGGGGCCTCAGCTACAAGAAAGGATGATTGAGGTTAAGTGCATTTTTCTCTCCTGTAAGTATGCATCAAATATTGCACCAAAAGAAAGAAGCCAGGCATTGAAAACACTTATTATATTATCATTTCTTTGAAATGTGGAGATGAGGCGTATCTGTGGATTGGCTAATTCCTAGAGTCAGGGAAGAGAGGAGACAGTTCCTGTGAAGGGTTATGTTATTTTGGGGGGTTCTGGATACTTTGAAACAAGACTGTGGTAATGGTACAGCATGTAACTCTAAACTCTACTAAAAATTTAAGGTCTACAATAAAAACCGAGAGTTATGACAAAAATTACCTCATCATGCCTAAGTAAAGACATGCTTGATTCCTTCCCTTCGACCTCACCTTCTATTTTCAACCCATCCCTGAGGTCCACATCAGACTTTCAAGACAGTTATCAAGTGTTCAGTTTTCCCCATCTTCCTCTTCTTTATGTAAATGAGCATTGTCTTCTCCTAACTACTTCAAAGTCCTTTAAATTGTTTTCAAACTCATTAGTGAATCTTCACTATACAAGGTCATGGCCTTTATAATGCCATCTTTTCAATGACCTCTCCATTGTGTCTGGTACCTTTCACAAACAATTCCTACCACAGCCAGTTTCAGCATTTAGACATCACCTGGCCAACCCCTTGGGGACCTAGCCAGTAAGCAGTCAGTACATTGGACAGCTCAATAGAATTGGACCTGACAATGGCATCCTAAGTAGCCCATTGGTGTAGGCTGCTTGAGCATGCGCTCAGCCCCCTTTAAGAGGCAGGCTCTGCCCACCTTTCTCTTTCTCTCTTCCTATGAGGTCGTGTCAGCACCTACTCTCTTCCCCTTTTTTGTCTCTTCTTCCCTCTTCATCTCTTCTCTTATCTCCAGAGGTGCGCTCTGCGTCCCTTCATCCCTTCCCTTAATAAAATCTTCTACGTGAGCACTATCTGCATGATGTGTCTCTCTCTCTCTCACCCACTGTGTGGCCCCTTGGCTCCAGCCCTCCAAGACTGCTGCCCACTGTTTTTAAATACAACAGCCAGAGAGATTTTTTCTGGTACTATTCTTTGTTAAAGGAAGACCACACTCCTTAAAGAGATCTAAAGGGCCCATCAGCCTCCCAGCCCCTTGCCCATGATACTCCCCCTAACCATCTTGACCCTCTTCATTCTGACTCTACATATATAGGATACACCCCAATAATTTCTCAGAAAATAATGAATTAGATCCTCCAGTCAAAGTCAGCCATGGGGATGACTGCTCTCAGAAAAGCACAGTTATTGCATGTAGTAAAGAAGCTCCATTCTGCTTCTACCCATGCAGTGCTGAGGACATGGGGGACCTTACAGGCATTTCCTGTCACATAGGCACCGAGGTCAGAAAGTAAAAATCCTGTCTTTTTTTTTTTTTTTTTTTTTTTAAACTATGTTTGCATTTTCAGTACCTGAATTTGACCACAGATTAGTGTTTAAATAATACATTTTTCTAGAGCTGGGCGGTGGTGGCACACAACTTTAATCCGAGCAGAGGTAGGTGGATCTCTGTGAGTTTGAGGACAGCCTGGTCTACAGAGCGAGTTCCAGGACAGCCAGGGCTACACAAAGAAATCCTGTCTTCTTGAAATCCCCCCAGTAAAAAATCAAACACATTTTCTACTAGTAAAAACTTTAATATCTCTATATTTTAATATGTATAGCTTTTATTAGTAAACAAAACAATCCTTTCTTTGGCTGGGGGTGTAATTCAGTGGTAGAGAAATTAATTAGCATACACAAGGACCTACAGCAACACATACAAAAGAAGATAATGAATAAATTAGGGAATAAATTTCTTTCTTAAAGGAAGAATCAAAGTCTAGGGCATTTGCTGCTACTATTCAGTATTTCTGTGAAATGCTCATTCATAAATACACCTGTCTTTGAAATGATCTATTTACGTGTCTTACACAAATGAGCTGAGGGTACAAATGAATGGTAGCTATAACCTGGGAGAGCCAGTAAATGGCACTGGAATGGAACAGCACAAGTTTCACACACACACACACACACACACACACACACACACACACACACACACACAAAACCTGGGAAGCAATTACATACAGAAATCACCTTAATTTCTGTCTCTCTCATTTAATTGAAAGAGTTTCTGCCAGCCAAATAAAAATGTTCACATTCTTCCAAAATCCTGCTGGTACAAAAGGTATTTTGACATGCTTTCTTATCTCTGTCCATACTGGCTTCCCCGGTACTGGCTTTCTGAGGTCTGTCAGCACCTTTGGCAAGTCCAGAGTCCTCATTCTCCCTTTCTCCTGTGATTAGAAAGAAGCTTCCAGTCATCACTTGACAATGAGGCTACCTGTCAGACTTTCTGTCTCAGGCAGAGCCTCAAAGGGTCAGTATTGTGAGACAGAGCCTGCCCATCCTCAGGGCCCAAGCCCAGAGCATTCATAGCACATGTGCACACACACACACACACACACACACACACACACACACACACACACACAAATCTGAAGTAGCAGACAGAAAAGATGCCAAAGCAATGTTTGGGAATGTCTTCTATCACAGATACATAACATAAGCAGTATTTGGGGGTAGGTACAGGAGGGCCCTTCTTTGAAAACAGAACTGAATACCAGTGATGGGGGAAGAGTTGAAATAATGAAAGATTATAGCTGACAAATTCATACATTAAAAGAAGGGATTTTTTTTTTTGCTCTGCCAGATTATACTGGATAGTTAAATCTGAATAAATGTTCCAAGAACTTGACTCTATTTTCAAAAGTTGCAGGCTTTAAGATTAGATGCCTCTCCACACACATCCATAGTTGCAGTAGAGAATCCTGGAATACCATGTCATTCTCTGTCATTCTCAAAGATTTATCTGTAAAATGAATGTAACATTTTGGTTTTCTCATAGGATATTTTGGAGTTTAACAAAAAATTCTAGAATAAGAAAAAGCACAAAGAGTTCTAGGGAAGTTGTACCATGTCAATAACCCTAATATAATATAAATAAAACAAATATGAGACAAAGTATTATTGATTTAAGAATATCAGCATATGTAATACAGTATCTTATTTTCTTCAGAAGCATTATGAAGTCTTGAGGTTGATCTGAAGAAATGTTGAAGATTTAATTAGACACTCAGAATAGCATCATTTATTTAAGTTTTAACTATAACACTGTCAATCATGTACTAAGACAAGTAAATTGTATATTTATTTAGAGTTAGAGAGGAAAGCTTGCTGAACCAGGAGAATTCTGAAGGATAGGAAAGAGAAGAAGATCATTTGTGAACTTGGTAATATATGTGGCATCCACTGTGGTAGCTGTATTGGACTATTCATAGAAAGTTATTAAATCCATTTTGGCTCTACCAAAATGTGAGCTGTTTGAAAACAAAATGGCTACAGTTTAAATTTGCTTCCAAATATTTTCATGGTTTTGTTTAAAAAAAATCAGTCATTCTCAGTAATTTTCATCTCTGATATATTCTAGAAAAAAAAGAACTGCTGTGTCCCTTATTACAACAAAGATAATTTATCAAATAATAATAAAAATAAATGAACAGTATCCATTTAAGCAACAAACCAAATTGAAGACAGAAAAATGATGATGCATATTTAAGTTTTAATACTTGCCAAGTGCTCAGTATGAACTATTTTTTTCATATTTGTAAAATCAATGATTTTTTAAAAATCCTCATTAAAGATTTGTAGTTTTTGTTTGTTTTCTATATTTTATTTTGTGATCCAAATAACCTAAAGTCACCTTTAAAATAGTTGCCAACTGGAAAAGAAAATTCAGTAATAAAAAAAGACAGGACCAATGACATAAGAGACTGTTATCATGTTTTAAAGCAGCCGGTACCCAGACCCCTTTGCCACATTTCCTAACACACACACACACACACACAACACACACACTTCCTCCCAGGGAGATGGATCTCATGCTACTGCTAGCAGGACTGGGAGCAGATGCTTAAGCACAAAGCAAACTGTTTTCTGTGCTGGCTTTGCTGAAGCAAATCTTAATTGTTAATGAAATTAAAGTATGGATAAGAGAAAATTTAAAGTGCCATTATGCATCCAACAGCTTGAGGGACCCATGATCTCAATCACTAATGACCAACTCCAGCTTTTTCTCCATTAAAAATGCAAATGTAAGTGAGCTTCTGTTCCCTTCATATACATGTCCCTTCCCCTGAACTGACAGGAGCAGCTTTCTCCTCCAACAGTTAGTCCTCTTGATTGACACCCTGTCTCAGTTACAACACAAGCTCTGAGGCTAATGCCCCTGTGTTTTTGTTTCAGTTTCTAGGGAGAGGGTAAGGCTCTGTGGCTGTCACTGTCTTGAACCCCCTTTTGTTGTCCAGTGGCATCAAACTTATAGGGCTCCTCTGGTCTCTGATACAGAATGCTGGGTTTATAGACATGCATCACAGGGAAGGGCTGTTCATTCAACCTAAACTAATTCTCATTGAGTACTTAAGGAAATAACTAACACTGATTGAAATTTGGCCCGAGAAAAGGCAGAAACAGTCTTTAAAAGTTCAGTGATCAAGAAACAAGCAAAAAAAATGGATAATGACCTGTTTGAGATCATTCCGCAATGTTTGAGATGCTAAGCTATCTACCAAACATGAGTCAACCCATGCTCTTGTCCTCTTACAGGACTATAGGGGTGACAAGAAGGAATTGTAGGGAGAAAAAAGCTGAGGATGAGGAGGTATGTAAATAAGTATCCCTATTTAGCCTAATCCAGTCATATGCATGGTTGAGAGACAGTGTGTCTGGCATACAAAGGGCTGAGTATGGGGCATATAAGAAAAGACTGCTTAAAACAGACGCAATGCAGGACAAGCCGGGGCCGAACCTGGCTGGAGGACCCACACTTCACACAGCACCATTTTGTCAACTCCTAAAGAGCACTCAAGAAGACCACAAATGCAGTCAGAAGCATTTCGAGCTGTGGGCCTTTTTCTCACAGAAAAAAAATCATTTCTAAAGATCTGCTGTATCTACTTTCTGGAGTATATTTTCAAGTGTTATGTTAACAGAGATGAAGAAAAATAACATCAGGGCTCTCTGTGCCATGAAACACATTAAGCCACAGCTTTTTACATGGGTAAAAAAAGAAAGAAAAAAGGAGATCTTTAAAGGGATATCTCTCTTAAAATTGGTTATCATTAATGAAACAAGGGGATGCTGTGGGGTGCAAATCTTAATACATTAATCGCTGTGCTAAAGATCCATACCTCTCTATTCAATAATGTTTGCATTCAAGCTTTATTATACATAGTAAGTACATGACCACAAATCACCTCAAACAAATCATGTATATCTCACTTTCCAAAGTCCTCAAAGATGGAGATGGGAGCTCACTGAGAGAGAAGGTCTTGAACGATACCTATTATACTAATGCTCCCTTTGCATAATGGCCACACTAAATGTGTAGAAGCCAGATGCACTTGCCTCCTTTTTCTATAATCCATGCATTAAGAATTATGCTTGCAACCACATCCTATGGGTACCTATCCATAGTTGTTACCAACTCAATTATTGAAACAGAAGTCAAGAAAAAGCATATACATATACATACATACATATATATATATATATGTATAGTTATATATAGTTATATATAGTTATATAAGTAAATAGAATGAGTGTGCCGGGCGGTGGTAGCACACACCTTTAATCCCAGCACTCGGGAAGCAGAGGCAGGCGGATCTCCATGAGTTTGAGGCCAGCCTGGTCTACAAAGCAAGTTCCAGGAAAGGCGTAAAGCTATACAGAGAAACCCCCTCTCTCTCTCTCTCAAAAAAAAAAAAAAAAGCAAGCTAAAAATAGAATAAAGGAATGTGACAGGTCAGTAAATAAAAAGGAACAGTCGTAACACTGAGAAAAATTTCATAAAAAAAAAAAAAAACATTGCAAAACTATTCCCAAGAACCCAAGAGAGAAAATAATCTGAAGCAATCTGGGGAAGCAACTGCAGTTGAATCCTGCAGTGCTCTGGCATCCCCATCTCTTTCAGTGGCCAGGATCAGTATGATGCTGAAAATGGTCCTCAAATACCACAAATAATTTTGTTCATTATCACTGTTGTACTAAGTTAAGGTATCATGAAACATCCACAGAGACAATTGCTCCCAAGATCATCTGGTTGTTTCAGTTTGGGTACATATCTAAAGACTTAGGCTTTCTACAAATTTCTGTAGTATACATTTTTAAAATCCTTAATAAACCAAAATAAATTGAGCATTTTTGGATTTATGTTCCTGGCACCTACCAAAAGAGCGAAAGTGGAATTGCTAAATATAGAAATAATTAATTATTTAAAGAAAACAATAAGAATTAAAAAAAATAAAACACTGAAGTAGGATGCTTCTGAGTTTATAGTATCTTCTTTTCCTTTGAGTTATATTTCAGCAAAGCTAAAGTTTGTGTGTGAATGATATTCACATTCTGTCTCTCTCCATCTCTCAAGTTGCCCGCCCCCCGCCGTGTGTGTGTGTGTGTGTGTGTGTGTGTGTGTGTGTGTGTGTGTGTGTGTGTGTGTGTGTGTGTGAATAAAAATGCATCAGTCATATGTGGGTATTCATGGAACTGTCCATAAAACCTTCAGTGAATTTCTCTGGAGTGTTGGTTCATTACTCCAGTGTGTCAGAATCATCTAGGTTGTGGAATTCACATATCGTGCTACCCCCAGAGGATCATGTTTGTAGGAGTAGACACCAGGAATACAGTAAACCCTTTAATAAATGAACAATTTACAGAGACCCAATTGGAAAAGTTGGCCCCCATTTACTAGTTTGTTAGTGCTGCTCTAAGAAAAATCTTAGAGAATAACTTGGGAGATTTTTTTTTTCCTCTTAGTTTGGTGTGTGGGTATCTGCCATCCAAGTCTGGGCCAATGTAGATTTTTGGAAAGCTCTCTAGGTCACAGATATGTGATAAGATAATATCCTTGACATTCTTCTATGAGGGGAAGTTTGTATTTCTTTACCAATCAGGGTAGTAGCTGTCGGAGTCAGTTCAGTATAGTCCAACAGCCTGATGTTTAACTTTAGAACAACTTTTACGAGCTCTGCCTCAAGACACAATCACATTCTGAGGGCTGAACACTATAAAACAGGAAATTTGGGGACAGATGACTGAGTCTAAGGTCCTATACTCTGCATGTTCCCCAAATCCATATTTATACCACATGCAAATCCACAGTGTCTTAGAAATCTCCAGCATTGGCTCTGAATGTTATCTCTCCTCAAAATATCTAATTCAAGCGTGGGTAGTAACTGAGGTATGATTCACTCTGAAGTGAAATTCCTCTCCAGCTGTGTATCTGTAAAAATCCGACAAGTTAACTGCTTCCAGAGAAGGCACAAGACACATTCCCTTTTCACGAGGGAGAAAGAAGAAAGCAAAGTCAAGTTAAGAGAGTCTAGGATCAGCAGGGCAAGTTCTTTCAGACCTTGAGGCTCAAGAATCAGCCTCTATGGTTTGATGCTCTATCCTCTGGATCCCTGCACCATTATTCCTGGGAAGCCATCTTGTCTCCATTCATTGGGTGACACAATCTTTGGGGGCTTAACATTCCAACATTTCAAAGGAAACCAGGCCAGGGAGAGATCTAATTTGAGCCCCAAAGCAGATTACGGAAACAATTCCTTTGAGCTTAGGACATCCTAGCTGTTGTTCTAACCAAGTGTTCCACATGCCGGATGAGGTCAACTTACACAATGGAAGGAAATCTTGAATCAGTCAACTGACTTAAATGTCAGTCTCATCCAAAGACTTACCTTCTCAGAAAAGCCAGAATCCTTGACCAAATATCTGAGTGCCACCTTACAGTCAGTCTTATACATAAACTGTTTCTAATGTAAAGTATTTCTGTCTCATCAAATGGAATTCTATGAGCTCCTGGGTCACCAGTAATGGAGTGAGTACCCAAGACTGATCTTTGCCTTTAAGGAAGAGAACTAGAACCAAACTACTTATTACAATAAAAGTCATCCACCACATCTTAGTTAGAATACCATGACCTGGGCTCAGGCAGGATAGCCTAGAAATCTGCCACTGTTTAGTTCAATCCTTTTCTTCTCTGAACTTCATGGACATTTCACAGCAAGAAATATTTCTTGGGATGGGGAGATTACTCTGTGGGTAAAACACTTGCCATGTAAGCATAAAGATCAGAGTTCAGATCCTCAGAGCCCATGTACATGTTAGGGAGGCTTGGAAGTCTGCCTGTCATGCCAGTATTCAGGGATGTAGTAATAAGTGATCCCTACAGAAAGCTGGGTAGCTGGACTGGTTAAACTGGTGAGTTTCAGGTTTAAGTGAAAGCCTGTGTCTCAATATATAATGTGGAGAGTGATCAGAGAAGATATCTGTGGTGGTTTAAATAAGAATGGCCCCCATAGGCTCAAATGTTTGAATATTTCATCATCAGGGACAGATTAGGAGGGGTAGCCTTGTTAGAGTAGATATAGCTTTGTTGGAGGAAGTATGTCATTGGGGGTGGGCTTTGAGGTTTCAGAAGCCCAAGTCATACTCAGTGGCTCTCTCTCTTCCTGTTGCCTGTGGATCTAGACGTACAACTCTCAGCTACTTCTCCAACACCATGTCTGCCTGTCTGTTGCCATGCTCCCAGTCATAATGACAATGAACTAAACTTCTGAAACTGTAAGTAAGCCCCAATTCAATGCTTTTCCTCATAAGAGTTGCCATGGTCATGGTGTCTCTTCATAGCAATAGAACACTGACTAAGACAATATCCAACATTGATATTTGGACACTATGCATAATCACAATCATATATGCCCATGCATATACACAAATACACATGCACATCACACACACATAAATAATTTTAAAGCATGTGCCATGACTCTTATCCAAGACTCCCTTGGGCTCAATCACGGCAGGGGTGGGGGGCGTTGCAAGGGTAGGTTTCTCTAGCTCCAAAATGAAAGGACTCTTCTGCTATTTTCTGGAATCTTCCTTAGTTAGAAAATTAGAAATGTGATGCTTTTACATGGACAACAGTGCTACTTAATTCACTGAAGTATGTATTCATTTTGTCTTTTTCCCCCCAGCTTTAAAGACAGACATATTCTTTAATCCTACTTCCCTTCTCAATTCTCTTAGGACACATCACAGGCATTCTGACTGGCAGAGACTTTGATCTTATGGAACAAACCAGTAAGGCCCTAGGATTAAAAGAAAATCAAGTAAAATGCTAGCAATAATTTTTTTATATTATACTTTGATTCTAAGTTTAATTTTTTTTCAGATTTAAATCCTCTTATGTTTTCCATGGAGGCAAAGAGATCAAAGATGATTTTTACACTTATCAGAAGAGGAAGCTTGGGCAGATTTCATGTCCTTCCCTGGGAGCATCTGAGTCAGTATCAGGACCCTCACTGATCTTCTTTAGCTCAGAGTTATTGCACAGGGCCCATGGATACAGGTTCAGGGATAGATCCCATCAGAGAGCATGAGTTGGCTGGATCCACTGGAGGAGGAATCAGCCATATGGACACATAACAGCAATAATTATGCACTTCTCATACAGCCCAGAAATGGCTTTTCCATCCACTCAGGCTAATTAGGAAATTACTGAAAATATTTCCCATATTTAAAACAGCAGCCCTCCTCATTGATATGCCACTCTCTCCTTATATGGCAGGAATGAATCAAACTATGAATCAAAGCTGAATAATAATCCATCACTGTCAAAGGTAAATTACTGCCTGGGGAAAAAAAAAGCACCATGACATTTAAAGCATTGAGAAACAGTCAGCTAGTCCCATGTGGAATCCTCAAGTTAAGAGAAAAGGATACGTGAAATCAGCACCACAGAGGAGTAGCTTTGAAGGGAGTCATATGCCACTTAAGCCTAAAATACCTGTGCAAACAAGAGGCCCTGCAAAGGAAACATCCCCCGCCCATGTCTGCCATAGTTTTACATACATTATTTTATTTGATGTGTATAACAACGTTACCATTCTGATCAAGTCTGTTTTATAGTTCAGAAAACTATACCTCAGCAAATGTAACACCGTGCTCAGAGGCTTGGTGTTAAGTACTTGGAGGATAAAACTAAAAAGCAAGGTCTACCTGACATCGAAGTCTAGGTTATCTCCAGTGCTCCACTCTGTGCAAGTGGCTAGACAGCCTGGAATGACTGCTGCAGACAGCAGCCCTGTGTGTTAACACTATGGATATGATATGCTAGTTGCATAAAGCCCTCCACACCTCAGTTTGTGCCATCATACAATGGAGCAGTATCTATCCTATATACCGCAAACAGTCTGAGGACATAAGACAGGAAAGAGATATTAAGACAGTAAGTTGTTTTTAAACACTGCTTGCTCTATCAATGTAAACCACCCGTGCATTCTCTGTAAACTTAATCTTTGTGTATTGAAGGTGGCAATGCTAACCATACCCTCCACCAACGATTCCTAAGTTTCAAATAAATAGAAAATGTGCTAGTCACAGGATCAACTCATCGTACACACGTTTATTTAATTCTTAGAGCAGGCATGCTAAGGTCCATGTCATTAAGTCAGAGTCTTTGAGAACACGGGATAGTCCTTTGTGCAAGTCATACCATATGTCTTATTAACCACAAGACAGGTCAAAGTTCAATGGGGCAATCTAAACATCTGCTTAGGAAGCACAAGGAGCCATTCCTCCTTGGAGAAGGAGGAAGGAGAGCTGTCAGCTACCCCAGAAGGACGTCACATTCCACTTGCTGCTCGTATAGCTTTCCAAATGGAAAGTACATACTGTTATATTAGTATTTCCATAAATATTTAATTACTGAGAAGCAATAGTGCTCTGTCAACAATGCTCAGACTCAGTGGTAGAAAACCATGAGTAAGATGGTCTCTGGTTTTATGAAAAATATGTTCTGTTGTGAGGGAAGTTACAGAATGGAAAAAAGCACCTAAGTCATGAGTGTACACAATCAGTGGTGTGAAGGAACAAGAAAGCAACATGCAAATGAGAAAAACAACCATGGCAGGAAGGCCTGTTTGAAGATGTTGGTGAGGCCCACCTCTTGGAAAGCTGACACTGAATCTGAGATCTGAAAGGCAAGATGGAGATCACTGTGCCCACTCAATGGAAAACAGGAGCATTCACTATGGTCCTGAGGCAGGAGGAAGCTAAGTGTTCAAGACACTAAAAAACTAAAGAGATTCCCAACGAAGAATGGTTCCAGAGGAAGCCACTGTGACAAGGTGTAAGCCAGTTATGCAAGCAACAGATGGGAAAAGCGACATTAAGGAAACAAGGATCTCTTGAAGGTTGGAGTCTGGCTTGAGTGGCTAGCTAATCATGCTGGAGACACCAAGAGATAGAATAAAGTGGAAGCCAGGCACTGGATCCTTGGGTCAGGAATGGAACAGAGAGGTGATGTGGGGTGCAGAAGTTAGCCTCCTTATTTATTCATTGCCATCTCCAACTTAACAGGCTTTTGACAATGAGCTTGACACTGATGTCTGCCTGATGGATGCAAATATGCACAATTCATTACAGGCAGCAGAGAAAGAGCTCAGCTTCCCCTTAAGAGTCATTTTCTAGATATGATTAAGTTATGAATGGAAGCTGGGTCTCTGGAGGAGCCAGTGGGTTGTCCTGTTCACAAGTCCCTCCTCTTAACCCCACACCTGAAAGCATCATGTACTTCCTGTATCTTCTTACTCCAGCAGCCCCACATTCACCACACTCTGAGATCCTGATGTAAGAAAAGCTGCCAAACAAACAAACGATAAAACAAAATCAGATACTGAAACTATTTATGTGCTCTTTAGAATCATCTTAACAATATATAGATTTAACTGGAGCTCCTGAGGTTCATATTCTCAAATCAGTATGAAGTACCAAACCGCATGGTGACTTGGGTGAGAGGCACCACAATTTAGTTTCCCTTGTGCCTTGAACTTGAGCTGAATGTTTGGGCTTCTCTGCTCACAGGGACTCCAATGTCAAAGAAACACATTCTACTTTAAAAGAGGTGCAACAAATTACTCTATGCTACTTTCCTCTTCCTTTGATAAAAGCAAGCCTAAAATGTGCTTCAGGAAAACTTACATGCCTCAAAATGTATAGCTTCTTATTGAGCCCCCTTGCACAAGAGTGAGCACACTCCTAAGCACACACACACGCACAGGCACATGCATGCATGCATGCATGCACGCACGCACGCACGCACGCACGCACGCACACATATATCTCAGCTTATGCCTGAGAAATGCAAAGTTGAACAAATTGTGTATCTCTGTGAGTTGATTTCATGCTTTGGTTGTTGCTGTTTTAATCACTGTATAAAAAGAAAAAAATCGCCGGGCGTGGTGGCGCACGCCTTTAATCCCAGCACTCGGGAGGCAGAGCCAGGCAGATCTCTGTGAGTTCGAGGCCAGCCTGGGCTACCAAGTGAGCTCCAGGAAAGGCGCAAAGCTACGCAGAGAAACCCTGTCTCGAAAAAAAAAAAAAAAAAAAAAAAAAAAAAAAAAAAAAAAATCAAGCCGGGCAGTGGTGGCACATGCCTTTAATCCCAGCACTCGGGAGGCAAAGCCAGGTGGATCTCTGTGAGTTCGAGGCCAGCCTGGGCTACCAAGTGAGTTCCAGGAAAGGCGCAAAGCTACACAGAGAAACCCTGTCTCGAAAAACCAAAAAAAAAAAAATCAGAGAAAAGTCACTGAGATGGGTAAAGGTCATAAAGTCTGATGACCTGAGTCCTGAGTCCAATCTCCAGGGCCCACATAGTAGAAGGAGAGAACTGAGTCCTGCAACTTCTCTTCTGGGGCACACACACACACACACACACACACACACACACACACACACACCATCCCACACAAAACAAGTAAGTAATCAAATAAATATTAAAAGGCAAAATTCTACAAAAGGAGGAAGCAGTCGTGCCCAGTACTCAGAGGGGAAATTGTGTTTAGCTTTTACTGCTAACAGTTAGCTTTAAACAGGAGCCCTGCTGACCAGTATTCACCCTTGCCCTCTCTCAGAATTGACCAGGGCTGCTTTGCTCATCCCCAAGACTCAACAACAATGGAAGAATCTTTTTAAGGATACATTGAAAGAAATACATTTTGCCAAATTACAAGCTAATGTGTCAATTAATTATCATTTTCCTTTGGTTTCTCACAATTTTCCATGTCAGAATCTTAGTCTATATTCTTTATGATTTTGTGATTATGTTTCTGGTATCTACTATTGGAGCTTCAGCTACATTAAGTCCTTAAAACAAACAGAAATTTTTGGACCTGGTGGTCCAGCACCAAAAACTCAACTATGTAGTTTGCTGAGGCAGGAAGATGACAGGATTTAGGCTTACCTGGACAACTTAAGACCCTGTCTAGGAAAAAGGGGATAAATGAATACATTCTTTTTGCTGGGTCTCATGTTGACAAAGGATTTCAATTCTACAGTCCCTGTTTAAGGAGATTATTCAATGTTTCCCAAAGTAGCTAGCATGGTGGCAAATTAAGTTGAAGGTCTGTTATACAAGTCACAGAGTCAGCTAACAAATGAGATGATGTGCCCTTGAGGAATTTACAAATTATGATGCTCAAGAGAAACAAGGTTTAATCAAAAGGCAAAAGCTGAAGAAAACTCACCATACAGTGATGGAAGGATATTTTAACCCCAAAAGGGAAGCAGAATGAGCTCACACTCTAAAATTACTTCAAAGAGTGAAGACTGACATTAGACAGAAGGATGGATGGACCACATCTGAACCACAGCAGCCAGCAGGCCCCTGGATTCATTGAGAAGACAGACTATGTCATCCAGAATGCCATGCTTAGGGACTTCATCCTTCTGTTCACCCTGAACAAAAACAAGTATTTAGACATGTGTGTTTCAGAGTAACATATACAAAGTAGGTCTTAACTGCTTACGGTGACATATGGTGGATATATTTGATGAGGGAAGACAAAAGCATATAATTAGGTTTGAAGCCATAAACATTTTAACAAGGATGGTGAACATAAGTATAAATTAGAAATAAAGGATAGGAGAGGAATATTCCAAGAACACACTCCTGTGATAAACTGCTTGTAGGAGTGAAGGGGTTAAAAGGCTCGGGGAAGGACTGGCTGACTCATGGTGTAAGGTGCTTCTCTGAGCCCAGAACACACAAGAGGGGAAGGAACAACTGACTCCACAAAATTGTCTTTTCATTGTCACATGCATACTGTGGCATGAGTGTCCACATGCAAAATATCCATCATGCACACATACACACAATAAATAATAATAATAATAATAATAATAATAATAATAATAATAATAATAACACTAAGATACCAACTTCCAGGCACAAGCAATAGAAGAAAGCTCTCTCTGTCTCTCTCTGTTACTCCTCCCCTCCCCCAGTCCTTCTTTTTCTGTATAGGCCAGAAGTAGATATTTGGTGCTTTCTTCCAGCAAACCAATTCAGCTAGACTGGTTGGTGACCAAGCCCTAGGGGATCTTCCTATCTCTGCTTCCTCTATGACAGGGTTGCTGGTTTGTTGTGCCATGGCTGGGTATTTATGGGGGTGCTGGGAATCCAAAGTCAAATTCACATGCATGAGCGACAATCACTTTACCAATGGAGTCATCTATCCAATCCCAAGGATTCTGTATGTTTAAACATAGGAGAAAACTAGCGTCAGAGGAAAACCTTGACTATTATTTTGGAATCAAAAAGTCAATGTGCAATAAAGGATGGATGGATGTCTAAATATCCTTCATAGGTGAGACATGAGTCTCAGATGCATTGGGGAGATAGGGACTCAAGAAGTGCTATAATTTACTCCATGAATAGGAGGCTAGATACAGGGAGAAGAGGAGAAAAGGAAGAGGAGGATGAGAAGGAGCAAGAAAGGGAAATGAGGAGGAGGAAGAGAAAAGAGAATGAGGAAGAAGAAGAGGAGATGGTTGGGTGGGGACAGGAAGGGAGTCAGGGCTTGACAGAGACAGCAAAGAATGAACTGCAGCAGCCTTGCTAGACCATGGTCTCAGCAACAGATAAACATACGCATTTTTTCCTCTAGCACATATTATCTCTATCAAATTTGTCAGCCTTAACAGCTAGCATTTATCATGCATTCATTCTGTACTAGACACTGTTTAAAGTTCTCCTGTGACCTGGTGTTAGCAAGGGAGGAGAAAGTAAGGTCAACTTGATTGTCTCCTCATGAGGGAAAAATTTAAAACCATGGTAATAATCCATGGAGCACTGTGTAGGCATCACAGATGGTGCTTTTGCCTCTATCTGAGGACCTGGGGGGTCTCCAGTCGGTCTAAACTGTAGAAGAAATTCAGAAGTTTTTCCTTCAAGAAAATTCCAGAAGGCTCACTAATTTTATTTATGTACTACACATCTATAATTTATTTGTATGGTTCTCTCACACTTCACATTGAACATTTCAGAAAATTGTCTTGACTTTCTTCTGTGATATATGTACAATGCTATAAACAATAGTGTGGAAAGCTAGATCAACAGAGTGTTATCACTGGTTATATTGGGAAGCAGAAAACATTGAAGTAGGATAATAAAATGCCAACCAAAATGAAACCCAACCAAAAGGAGTAGCAGAATATTATACAGCTAAGTGAAAAGAAAGACTATAAAATTATGCCCATAATATTAGTACAAAATCCAATAAAGAAATCTGCTTACTGAAAATAAAACTAAGGGTGGTTGCTTTTACAGATATCATTGACACAAAGGGATGGTGCAATTGAGAAGCCATTTTGGTTTTCTATGACAATTTGGTTTCTATGACAGTACATATCAAAAGACTATTTCATACCTGAATTCAGTAAGTACATGTAGCTAGCATGAACTTTAGAGTTTTTAGAGAATTCAAACTCACTGCATAAGATGGAATTTGGGGTTTGTTTTTTATTTATTATTTTTTATTTGGTAGTCATTTTCCAGTGTGTGGATCCTTCCTACCTCTTTCTGATAAGAAGAAAGGCATTGGCTCTTGGCCTCTGCTCTCTAATTCTCTGGCACATCAGACAGGTTGAACATCCATTCTGCAATAGTTCAATGACTCCTTTCTCTTTTGGAGTATGTGAAATATGTGCTCAGCTTCTCATGGTAAAAGTCAATAAGACCATTTGGCTTCAACAAACATTGTTTTATCTGCAGAACCAACTAAGAGGTATCGCCAGAAACCTTTATGAGAGTCCATGGACAGCTAAATGGTGGCTACATGGTGATGTTTACATGTATCCCTACACTTCCTGTCTCTATAATAAGTCTAATTGTCATGCTAAAGCCCATATCTCTATACCTATTTCTACTTATACTGTTCACCCCAAACATTTTATGTCCCTAAAGACTGCCAAAACACAATGGATGGTAGATACAATAACTGATAATGGATTTTCTTTGCTCAAACCCCCTTAGTGACTTTTTGTTCATGTATCTTGCTCTTTTCAATGGTATATTCATTGCCTACAACTCTATTGGTTTCTCCAAGCTAGATATTCTGCTTTGCTGTTCCCTTTGCCCAAAGGCTCTGACTGGATGTAAGTGCCAAAGGAACAGAGATTTTGTTCAGTTCTAATCACAGACATATCCCAGCAGCCTAGAACAGAACTTCACACATAATGGACCTTTGGATAAGTATTGGTACACATGTTTTTTTCTGTTTAGTTTTCACATACTAAAGAGGCTTGAACTAAAAAAAAAAAAAAAAAAAAAAAAAAAAAAAAAAATGATTTTCTCTTCTACCAGGAAACTGCTTTAGAACTTCACTAAGAAAAGGATGAGATCACCTGAGCAAAACAAGGTGATCCCCAGTATCCAGACTTCATGATCTTGCTGACAACGAGTCTAGCAGCAGAGTAGCCTTTTTCCTAGAGGAGTCAGATGGCTTGGTTGTTTATATTTCAGTCACATTTAGATTTTCACCCTTAACTTGAATTTTCATGTACTTTAAGTGATGGTGTATTACTGCTTATAAATGTATTCTCCTCTTTCTTCAGAACAAGAGTATTGTGATTGTAATCATATATTTTCAAGTTTGAATACAGGGAAATTTATTATCTATAAATGAAGGTTTGAATAACATTCTATGTCTAAATCACCAACTTCTTACTCATAACACAATGAAATTGTGAAGAATTAAATTACTTCCAATATGCTTTTCTTGCTTGTTTGTTTCGTTGGTAGGTCAGAAGAGAGCAAAGTAGTGGATGTGGAATCACCATCAAGATCATATGCCAAAAGGGATGAGTCTTTCTATAGGACTGAAGGATGTATCCATGAACATTTTGTCAATGGAGGCTCCACAGTCCTAGGGTTAATAACTTTGTCCCTGTAATTAAATGTGAAGAATAACAGTCACTTATTCCTTTACAATCAATCCCTAATAAAAGAAAATTGGGGCCAAAATATGACTCAATGGGTAAAAGTGCTTGTCATTAAGCCTGGCAATCTGAGTTTGATCTCTAAGACCCACATGGTAGAAGGAATGAACCAACTCCCACAAGATGTCCTCTGACCTCCACGTGTGTTCTGTGGTACATGCGCATGCATACACACACACACACACACACACACACACACACACACACACACACTAAATGTAAAAGGAAAGAAAGAAGCAAGGAAGAAGCAAGGCTGATATAGGTTAATGTAGGAGAAACTCCAGGTGTGTGAAAAAAGTAGGTTTCCCAGTTCTGTGCATGTCCACACCACCAAAGACAGAGCTTGAGCTTTGTGGAGATTCAGTGAAGCACAGCTCTACTTATGCACACAACATGCAACAGCCCAGTCTAGAAGTAGACTCTAAAAACCACATTTCTGAATCTGAGCACTAAAGGCAACATTTATTTAAGTCTTTCAGTCTAAAGAAGACATCATCTAAAGACTTGCCCTTTATTTCACTTAGGAATTTTTCTGAAACTTTCTTCTGTAATGCCCGGTTTGAAAAGTAATTTGAATAAATTCAATAGCTAAAGGAAAAGGTGCTATGGTGTAATTCAACCAACAGTGCCTAAAATCCCTCATGATCTAATTAAAAGTTAAAGAATGTTACACTTGAGTATTTACATCCTCAGATACCTCACACTTGATCAAAAAGTGTAGGATGTTTAATGCTATTAACACATTTCACTACCACCACTTTAGCTATGATATTCAAAAGTATTTAAAATACAAAGTAAAATCTAAATTAAGGATGAGAACACAGGGCAGATTTCTCCTTATTCAGACTGATAAACTGGAATAAAAAAAAAACCACTGACAAATGCTTGAAACTGGGTTCCCTTTAAACAAATAACCATCACCAAGTCAGTGATGGATAAGTCTACACATGGTTTTTGAAATAGGAATATTAGTGAGAGTACATATGGACAGCTAAATTTGCTTGAAAGTTTTATTCAGAATAGTAATGCGCACTATACAATGATAGGCTCACTCTTCATATTCGCTATGTTTCCCCAAGAAGAAATTTTCATATTGAGGTAAAGCCTACTTAGTTCCCAATCTTGAAAACAGTAAAGATAGTATTACACCTGGAGATGTATGAATTATGAATCTGTGTATGATTTCCTTGCTTAAAATGAAATTACCTACTAAGTTACATAAAGCCCTCCATACATTTCTATTAGTTGTGCCAGGTCCTTGTAAATATTTACTTTCACTTATGAGGATCCTGCCCAGTGATAACTTCCTACACAAATAATTACCATTTAGGAACAAATATTAAAAATAAAACTCAACAAAAGTAGTAATTACTTTAGTCTGTTGAGATCATCAGCAAGCATTCAAGACACTATGAAAGATACATAATTGTTATAAGTTTTGCTTTGAATCCAGATATAACCAGAGTGTTAATTAATTGGTATAATAAAAAGCACAGAATAAAAACACACTATTATGATATGGGGCTATTAGACTCCAGAGAAAGCAGCAATTTATACTGTTTTCTTCCATTTTGCATTGTTTACTAAAGGTATCCTGAGAGTTAGAACATTCTGTATGTTGCTCCATTCAAATTTCCTTCATATACAGAAGTTTAAGAATTTATTAAGGCAGAAAAAAATAACATCGTTAGCAGAGGTGTCTTTAAATACCACGCATTGTGAGGAGCTTCCTGTGATGGAAGAGGCGAGAGGCTTATGCCAAGGTTGTATATTATAGATGGGAATTCCACAGGTAAATTCTAGATGATCTGTGATGGGGACTAAGGGAAGAGTGAAAGAAGAATTAATGGAAAAGAGAAAACAGTCAGGCTTTAAGCAGGGTGTGCACTAGGAACATTTACAGAAAAAGGAAAGGAAATTCTTAAGCTAATCAAAGATAGAGAGAAGCCACACTCTGAACTTTGAGCATATTAAAAATTAGATCATGGAATAATTTCAAAATTAAGTGAAATGAATCATGAAAACAGACCACTTTTTTTTTAAAGAGAGAGAGAGAGAAAGGAAGAAAGAAAGAAAATAAATTACCTACAAAGATCACCAGACGTCCCTTTTTAAGTGCAGTAATATTAGATAAACACAAAAGACCCATGAGCAGGGGTGCCTGAAAAATGCACCGGACGTTACAGAAAATTCAAATTGAACGCCTTGCTGAAATGATCAGAGAAATGCAGAGAGAGATGCAGATGCCATGTCAAGAGCACAGAGGAAAAGGTAAGGCAGAGCAGAAATTGATATTAATGCAAGACTGGGTGATCAAAGCCATCCCAGCTCAATGTCCAGATCCCAGGCTCGGAAGCAGGAAAGAAATACAAGGGTACGCGTATACGTAGTCCTTCCTTTACATTCCCAGCCCAAGTTTTCAGGAGAAAATGGGGCAAGGGCTGCTGTAGCTAGCAATGTTGTCATCTTCAGAAGTGTCCTAAGTGTCACTGGAGGCTAATGTAGCCATGGCAGAGAAAAGGGTTGACCATGTGGGACAACAGAGGAAAGTTAGCTTGTAAACTAGCAAGGCAAAGGTTCATGTCATGGGAACACTGAGATTGCTGACTATTATGACTCAAAGTTAAGAAGGGGGTCCACGGTCCAAGCCTGAGGGGTTCTTTTCTTATATCCCAGAAGATAGCCATCTTTGTCATTACCTGACTCTGCAAGACACTAGCAAGCACCCCCTTGGAGAAATTCTGAGAAGAGAATGATCAGAAATTGGTCAAATTTTAGAGAAGAAAAGTTTGCAAGAAGTTCTAACTATCTATCTTCACAGATAGATAAAAGGAGACCTAGAGAGTTGCAGTGGCTGGGGCTGAAATATCGATGTCGACAGTGGCCTTTGACCTGTCCTGTATATTTATGAGAGTGTATGGCCAAAAGGGGTTTGTCCCTGAGTCATTTGAAGGCTTTTGAAAGACAATTGCAGGAAGAGTGATTTTAATGCAAGAGCAAGGTGGCAAGCAGCCGTGAGCAAGACAAAACAGTCCCCCCAACTCTCACACAACACTGCCTTATACCAAAGCAAGACACACTGAGGTCGTCTTTGAGTGCATTCAACAACACAATAAAGAGCCAGCGACTATAAAATCACTGGCCTCAAGCAACTAGAATCCAAAAGCTAGTCCACTTAGTTCAGTCCATGCACCCACTGGGCAATCTGGAACCAGGAGTAAAAGTGATGCTTGGATCTGATGCCTGTTATATCCCAGGTGTTCAACAGTGGAGAGAAATCCTGTCTCCACTGATAACATGATTTGTAATATATTATCCCCACAGACACACAGAAAGGAAACAGTAGGAGATTCTGGTCCTAAATCATCAATAATGTGTATCTATGCTACAGGCTGCACTAAAACAAGAAATTTGGATTTGTGACAACTTCCTCCACCCCCTTATTAAAAATAAAGCAAAAACTTCAGAAGACTTGCAATATTGATAATTCTGGAAGAAAGAACCAAAATTTGTATCAAACCGTGGGCTCCTCTACACAGCTGTTTGAAGGAAGAGAGGAGATTTGGCTAAAATAGCTGTGTAATGGATGGAATTCCTTGGAGGATCACCTAGGAGAGAGGCACAAAGGTAGAGAAAAAGATAACATGGAGGACTAAAGTCCATGCACACCACATACACAAGTACAAAGCCAGACCAGACAGTTCCATGAATAGAAACATTTTTTCCTTTCTTCTAAATATCCCCTCTTTGCCTACGAGGTATCCAAAAGCCAGATAAAATACCCCTGAACTCTCATGGGAAGACACTGAATTCGGTGTGCATTTCTTTCTGACAGCTCGGTTCCATGTCTGAGGTCCATGCACACCACACAGAGAAACTCAGTGAAACCAGAAGTCTAGCTAGGAACACAGAGTAGGCATAGGCAAGCAGGCAGGAAAGAGAGGCTCAGCATGGTCGCGTGGTTTTCTTGACTCACTCAATGCATCTATATGAGACAGTCTGTAGGAATGCCCAACACACCACAGCAGATCCAGATGCTAATGATATTTAGCAATACCCCGCACCCTCACCCCCGTATCTCACAGGTCTCATTATGGTCCTCAAATCTGACTAACTGTCATTGAGAGTCCAATCTGAGCTTCTATGTGAAGGCTCCTTCTTGCTTATTTTATAATAATTTTAGTAAAGTGTACAAAACGTAAAAAATCAGCAACCTAAGACCAAATAAATAGAAACACTCTTTTCCTTTCTTCTCCACATTCCTTCCTCCTCTCCCCAATGACAAAAGCCCATATTAAACACTCCTAATTGTTCTGAGCAAACATTAAACCCCATCCTTATTTCTCCCTGGCTGCTTAGTTCATATCAGGAATAACTTCGCCTATCAAGACTTTGATCACTACCAACTTCACTCATTGAAGGAGTGCTTTACTACTTACTCCTCTGTTAGATTTTCCTTCTGCCAGTGTAAATTAACTTAGCTCATGATCTTCACGCACAGAATAGTATTCTTTGCTCATAGGAAGTCCTAGAAGCACAATAGGAATGTCCTCCATCCAGGTCTCAAGGACTAATTATCCAATATTTTATGTCACCAATGCCATATGGCTTCAAGCTTTCAGGGGCAATAACAGAGATATGAAGAATCATGCTAACGTCAGAAAGAGCATGCTAAATTTCAAAACAGATTCTATAACTATAGGCTGTTAAAACAAAAGAAGGTAGTAAGTAAAGATTTGCTTTGCTTGGAGAGTAGCAACAATGACTTTTGTTTAATAGTAATTAGCATGCATGTTATATCTAAACTTTATTTTTCTTATTTCCACAGTCTACCTCTCAACCATCTTTATTTGGTTTTAAGCACTAGAGCATATTCTCTTCTGGTTTTCTCTACGTAATGGGACAAACTGGACATTAGCTTTCAAGGGAGGATCCTAGGGCACAGTGGTATAAGACAACTAAAGGAAAAGAGTAAAATCCGGTGGGGTGGAAAGTAGGGTAGAGGAGGGATGAAGGGAAGGATAATTAACACTAAAGGGATATTGAAAAAGTCATTTGGAAACCTATTACTGCAGAAGTTTCCTAAAATATATACATATACACATATGAAAAGAATTCAAATGGAATTAGCCTTTAATGCAGGATAATGCCACTACTAGACAACATAGGTAAACAATAATCTCAGTGCCAGAACTGAGTTTTCTACTTTGGAATTATCAGCGAATGAAGTCCGACAGACTCAAGAATTACATCCATGCTATTGCCAGTGATCTTGGCTACTCTCCAGAACTGGATGATAACACTCCACTGTGAAGATACCATATACTTGAGTCATAGAACACGGAGAAATCAAGCTGGTACTCACCTAAAAGCATGAGCCTTATTGGCTAGTTTTCATAGTGCCAGAAGATGCTATGGAGGACAAAATTAATCATCTGTCTTACCAAAACATAAACCATTAGACCTATAAATAACTTTCAGGCAAGGCATGTCCACTGGTACAGTCGTGGCACAAATGTCATGGGAGTGACCAAGGGCCTCCCTGCAAGATGAAACCTTTACCTGGCACTGTTATCAGAGCCAAGAACCTGTGACTAGACAGCTAACAGACCCTAGGGGCAAGCTGACTACTGCTACCCTGTAAACAGACACAGGATTAAACTGAGTCTTGATGACTTATCATTATACCCACAGATCACTACATCTCATAACACATATCAGAGAAAATTCTTTAGGAAGTAGATGACAATTGACACAGGCCTGCAAGTGACCAAGGGAAAGCTCTACCCTCAGTGGGGTATCCATATCATATCCTTCCTACAAAGCTCGGGGGTCATTGCAGAATAGGGGGAAAGTAAGACTATAAAAGCCAGAGGTGGTGGATAACAACATCAACAACAAAATAGTGTTTACACGTATAACACGGTAGTTGTATGTTTGAACTCACAGTGGTAGTGACAGCATTCACAAGATCTGCATAAGTTCAAGCCAGACAAAAGCACAACATGGAGAAGGCAAGTGGACATGAAGTACCACACCTAGCTCATGAGCCACTGAGAACTGATAACTGCTTGGAGAAGAAGAGTCAGTATTCATTAAGGGTATGACCCCTGGGAGGTTGACAATGGACCTGTGAATGTTCTCAGATCCAGAAGTATATGAGTAGCACACAATGGTCTCAATGGTGTAAAAAATAAGGGAATACAAAGTTGGATGGACAGGGAAGGGGGTGGATCTGGAAGTAGTTCAGAAGGTGAATATGATCAAAAAAATACATGATATGAAATTCTCAAAGGAATTAATAATAAAGTAATTATAAAAAGTAAACAGAATGTCAAACAAAAATGATATTCTATTAACTTCATATATTTGAAGATTAGGAAGTAGACAAGATTAAGAAAGAATTAGTAGACAGGAAAATTGAAAATAGAATACTATTGTTAAATATATTATACCTACAAACATACAGCTTCTGAAGGCAGGTGCCCTATAGTGTTCGTGTGCATGCAGATGCACACACACACACACACACACACACACACACACACACACACACACACATCATTCTTATGTGGCCAACTCTATGTACATATGGAGGGTCCCACTCAATCCTTCCAAGAAAGTGATATCAACTAGTAGCCTGTGGTGGTTATTTGTTTCTTGGAGCTGTGGGGCTACTAGGTTTACAAACAAAATTATTTCAGTTTAAAGAAAAAGTAATCTTTGTTGTAGATGAGTGTTAAGTAACGTGCAGTGGTTGGGGGAGTGTGAGGGATTGGCTCAACATCGAAGACGCCTTGGCAATGGTGTTGTTACAGCAGAGAATTGGACTAACAGAACCCTTCACTCATTTTGGAACTTGCTCTCTAGAATATGTCTGGATTCTCCACTACATAATAATTTATTCAGTTGGTTGTTTTCGGGGTCTTACCTAAAGCATCATCTCAAGATGACCCTAATCGTCCTGTTCCCAATTACTATGCCCTCTTTCACTTTTTCCACGCCGTCAACTAAAGTTGGCACCTTCCCTAGATTGAGGTCATCAGCTTATTCATTTCTTGAAGATCTGTCACCTACTGTCAGGGTAATCACATTTAAAGAAACAGCGTGTTCTACCATTGACAACTTGAGTATTATTTTCACTTTCTATTTCACTTGGTTCACTGCCCCTTCAGCCTGCAAAGACATGGACTCTGGTTTGCCTCTGTGACATGCTTGTTACATCCATTGAACACACGGAGACACTGGCTTCCATTTTATGGCTGTATGTAATCACTACCTTCCTTCTCAATATCATGGTGTTCCATCTCAAATTCTTTTTCATTTTCTACCCAGGATTCTTCATGCCAGGACTAGTAACATGCCTTGGAAACCTGGGTCTGTATCAATCTCAGAAAATGAGTATTCTCCTACCTTTATGAAAGTCATTTTATCTCCTATATACTTCCAGAAAGTTCTCAAGTCAGAGATAATGAGCCAAGAGCACTTTCCCTGCTTATGTACCAAAGAATGTGATGATGGTATAGCCTCTGTGACCTACTGTATCACTCCCCCACAAAAGTTACCTACTTTCTGAGACCTTCCTGTTAACTATTCCATCACGCTAGTCAGACTGGATCTCAATTTCCAGTAAAATGTGTGGCCAGAGCTAGTTTGGTTGGTGAGTTGTCTGGGAATTTTGCATTGAGAAAAATGCTGTGCACAGCCTGTCACTTCCCCTCACTTTCCAAAACTGGTCCCTTTTCTGATGTTCTCCTGCTCTCCCATTCATCCCCGATTAAAATCATTTATTAATGTCCTCACTGCCACCCACTCACATCTCAAGAATTAGCGCAGTTATTTTCTGTTGTTCTCTCTTTCCAAAGTCCCACCCCACTACATACACAGCCGATTCAAGACAGACTCTTGGTGAGGGCCCACAAGCCTGCATAAGCAGCCTCTTCTATTCAGGACACACCCACTTTTGAGAATAACAGGCTTTTTGAGATGCTCTTCCAGTCGAGATACACAAATCTCAAGTCCTTTGTAGTATTACACTGGATTTGACTTCTGAAATCTGTTTAACTAGAAAATTCAATTAAAATCTAAATCTTGAGACCTTCATTCACACCAACAGTTTTACCTGTCTAGAACAGAATTCCAAAAAGAACACTTGTTTTCTGTTAATTTCTGTTAAGATTGTATGGCTTGTTGTAAAGCACAATAACACATCAATTCATCTCATTGTAATGGCAGTTTCCTTTTTTAATAACTCAATGGGTCTCTAGATACTTAGATAAGTACCACATTCTACAATAGCCAACAGGCAAAAGATGTCTCTACCCATATGATTTAGTTTAATTCATTAAGAAAAACATTCAAAAGTGGTCATGGGCTGCTGCACCACAATAACACCGCCAGATCTTAGAATATTAATTATCTTAACTACTAAAGATGAAAAGAACAAGGAAAAACACTAATAAGTTAAACATATAAAACACCAGAAAATGATAAAAAAAAAAAAAAGCTGCAAGTCTATACTACTTTTCCTTTGATATGAATTACTTTAAGGCCCATTGGGGGCTGTTAATCTAGGGAACAAACTTTTAATGCTTATTTTTTTCACCATTTTCACTCAGGTTGATTTGTAAGGCATTATATTCATTCATTTTAGTAAGATGTTTCATTCAACGTTTTCTGAGCTTTCTGTGACACTTTCTTCTTGCAGGAATGTAGCTGTACTGGGCCTGATTCCTTAATTCTCTATTTTAGTGGAATCTTTCAATGAAATCTTCTATGGTCTAAATAAACTGAGGTATCTATTACAAAGTCTCCTGGAATGTTCATTCACCACTAACTGGTACAGAATAAGGTCATGGAATACTTGTTCCCCATGAGAGAAGAATTTTCACACTAACAATACCAGGCCTTAGTGGGTTCAAATTCCTATACTGAGGTGTACTTTACTGTAAGTCAGTACCAGTCCAGCATGGGGCTCTCTGCACCAAACACATGCATGTTTGTCTTCCTTCACTAGCCAGCCCATGATCTCATTAATCCATGTCCCGTGGGAATGATGGGACATGCAGAAAAGGGAAGATGAACAGTAAGTGTTTCATTAAAAAAAAAAAAAAAGATTTGTTTTTCTTTTATGTACATAGGTGTTTCGCCTGCATGTATGTCTATGCATCTTCTGCATGCAGTATCTGAGGAAGCAGGAAAGGGGCATGGAGATGCTGAAGAGGGCATGGGATTCTTGGGAAGTAAAGTTACAGAGAGTTGTGAGGTACTATGTGGGTGTAGGAATCGCATCTGGGTTATCTGGAAGAACAGCAAGTCCTTTTAATCTCTGAGCCATCTCTCTAGCCCTAATTTTTTTATATTAAATTAACCACATTGAGTTAGATGCTATGTTATAGGAAAACATCATATGTAGGAGAAAAACCCTCTAAAGCATCCTACTGTGTTTCTAATCCAATTTATTCAGACCTATGTCAGTGGGCATCTAAGTTAGTTGTAATTATTTCAATATTCATTGTCTCTTTGATGGTAGTTGTATTTATTTCCTTTCTATTTGTAGCACCTGACCAAATGTTTGCTCACAATACTGTACACAAATTATTCAAAATCTGAATGATTGTGAATATGTTCTGTGAGAAAATGATTGAAAATACAATTTTTAAATGATTTTCTGAAATAAATTACTTGTACAGCATTTCATTAACGATACCCCAAAGACAAGGCAGGGCTTTCCAAGGACATGGTTACACATTCCAGAAGAGCATTAATTTTAGCATCTCTCCCTTTATTCCTGTTGTACCCAGGAAATGCTTCAGCTATATACCTAAAGTTCTCCTAGAATTGCATCCATCGTGCTTCTATTGATAGGATACAACAACTGTGACATATGTTGAACACAAGGCTGCTTTTGGACTGAAGATTTCATATTGATCATTTGGGTCTTCTTGGAAATAAGTTATAGTTTTCTTTAAATGCCCTTCTTTGGTCAAAGGGAAATATTACATAAATTTATAATATACACCTTCCTTATTGTTAAGACAAGACAAGCATGTCATTAGTGCTATCAGACTCCCCCAAAGATGGAGAAATTAAGACACAGAAATAATATAAGATAAATATGCCACAACAAGATACCTAATCAAGGTTGTATACCACCTCCTCAGAAAAGCATTACATAGACTTGTGGTTAGTGGGGACAGATAGCATTTAGGAGCACCCCACATCCTCAGCTTTGGTTCATATTGAATACTGAATATTTTCCAAAGCATATACATGAGGCTTTCTGTGCACTGTTCCAATTGCTTGAACTTGCAAAAAAGCATACGAGGCAGAAGTTTTTGTCCCCTCTTTAAACACGAAGAAAATGAGATTCAGGAAGGCTAAGTAAATTGGCTAGGTTGAAGTCAATCAGTTGGATTCCTGATTTTAAACAATGAACATAAAAAAACTGCTGATAACTAGAAGCTTTTCTCCATGCAGGTCTGATAAGTAGTGCTTTTAAATCTTGCCTTCTCTTTGATTAGCACAGGTGAGTGGCTCCTATCATATCACTAGAGCATGCTTTCCTTGCTGAGTAAGGACAGCTGATTTCACATCATCTCTGTCTCCCTATATAATCCCCATCTTCCTCAAGGCTGCTTAGGCCAGTTTTCTCCATTTCCAGCTCCAATCAACATAGATTTTCCCCATTTCTCCAGTACTTTTCCCCTTTTAGTTTTTTTCTAATACACCTATTAATACAAGGTAAGAGAGGAATCCTAATTAACAAGCCATCAGCACTGTCCCATAGAAATCACGCTCTTTGTCACTGTATGCAGTGACACCTTGTACTGTTATTTGGGAGAGTCAGCAGAAGGTGACTCCAGTCCTTTGCAAGATTAAAGGTTCCAGAGTAACTTGCTGACACTGGCTAGCTGATAAGCCATTTAATACTGGAAACCATTCTGGGGTTTGACATAGCTTTACAGAATGGAGAATCTTGACCTCCCTAATCATGCATAAATGTGAGAATGGAAGGAGATAGAGGCCACAAACACCTGTGTGTGGGGGTGGGTGCCTATCTGCTTTGTGTAGATGAGACTCCTCAATGGTCATGTGTTAAACACTTGGTCCCTCGAGTGGCATTATTGGAAGGTACTGAGAATCTTAAGATCTTGAGACTCCAGGCCATCTTCAGAACACTGGAGGCATCTTAAAGGTGATGGCAAGGTCTTTATATCTCTCTTTTTGTCTGCTTTTGGGCTCCAGAATCCCAAAGTGAATGGAAGCTATAGAACAATAGGATGGAAACTACAGAACCATAAAGCAAATGAAGCCTTCCTATTTTTTTTTTTTTTTTTTTTTTTTTTTAATCTCAAGCATTTCGCTATAGTAATGAGAAACTATTGCAACATCCAAATTTCCCGTTTATGGGAAAAAGCAAAAAATAAAATAAAAGATAAAGGACTGAAATCCACACTGAGTTCTTTTATTCAACATAAATGATAACTGACATTGTCCGAGCTCTGGTAAAAAAAAAAAAAAAAAAAAAAAAAAAAAGGACAAGACATAGAACTTTCTTGTAATTTTCTTACAAGGTCTGACTCTTCTGTGTCACCTGATTAGTGGTGTTTATCACATCTCTATTTGACAAGTCCTGTACCACAAACACTGTTGCAAGAAAACCACAAATGAAAAGCAGGAGGTTTCGTTCCTCTCACATTCTTCGTACTAACCTGGCTTGACTTGAGGGATTAATCCAATTAAAGGCAACAGCAGAAGAACATCTGCTCTAATAATAACATAAACTTTGTATGTCCTTTAGGAAGAATAAGAGGGCTCAATTTGGATTTTATTAAGGGAACTTTAAAGATTTCATTTAAAAGATTTCAATTTCGATTTTATTAGGGGAACTCTAAAGATTTCATAAAGGAAGCATGTGTAATCCAGTTTTTGAGTAATTTATTTACTCATTTGTTTATTTAGACAGTTTCTCTATGTAGGTCGAGCTGGCCTAGAATACCTGGTCCTCCTGTCTCAGGCTCTCCAGTGCTATCATTATAGGAGTATGTCACCACACCTGTCTGACGTTGTACATATCCTCATTATATCATAAAACATAAAAGTTTGTAAGAAAAGAATGATGATGGCAATTAACTATGATATATCCACAACCTTCTATTACCAAGCAATCATAATCAATAGACGTGTAAAATAAAGATTCATCAGAAATGGACGATAACCTAGCTCATACAAGGTAACATCTGTGATATAGGATAAACTTCAGCCCCCACCTCTAACATCTGCTCATCCAGAGGTTCTAGTTTTGCCCTGTCATGTACACTCAATGAAGTCAGTTCCTTAAACTACCTACAAGTTCTTAAAATATTTGGAGACAGATATTGACAGCTTCCTCAAACAATTGTGGTGTTTTCATGTGCCTGTCATAGTTTCCTTATGGTATGGATGCTTCAGATTTAAAATAATGGTCCCGGGTAACTCTGAACATGAATGCTGCATTGCTAAGAGGATGGATCTGACAATCTCATGTATTTCGGCTGAATTTAAATTATCTTCCACCCTGCCTTCAGAGCTTAATTTGTGCTTTCAAACTGTCAATCCACCCACTTTGAAACCAGCTAACTCAGGATGTCCACACACCTCCCACTATCTCTTCTCATTTTCCCAGAGTGTATGTTGAATATAGCACAAGGAAGTAAGTGCACAGGTAGCTGAAGCTGGGTCCTCAGAAGGCGCCGGAAGTTACAGGAGACTTTTAGCTGATACAAAGCCAAGTGGTACCTTGGACAGGGCCCTGTTTGACTTAAATGTTTAAAACTGACCAGCATGATGAAGCTTAGAAAGACATCCTTGTCTGTACATGCTAACTTCATAGCCACCTAACAACACAACTTGGAATTTCAGTTCTTATCAGAGAGCATCCTTGACTGTAAGTTTTTCATCTAATGTAGTGGTTTTCAATCTCCTTAATGCTGTGACCTTTTAATACAGCTCCTCATGTTATGGTGACCCCCATCCGTAAGATTATTTTTGTGTTACTTCGCAACTGTAATTTTGTTAATGTTAGGAATCTTAATGTAAACATCTGTGCTTTCCCCAATGATCTTAGGTGACCCCTGTGAAAGGCTTGTTTGACCCCCAAAGGCATCATGACACACAGATTGCAAACTGCTGATCTAACAGAAAGAGTAAAATTAATTTGCAGCAAGACAATGTTCTCCCCTTCTCCCTTCTCTTATTGAAAGAACTAGAAAATGTAACTCACTGTGCAGTTATGCTTAAGGCAACGCTGTCATATCCCTGGCCAATGCTCAAGGCAACAACGTCATCATATCCCTGGCCAATGCTCAAGGCAATACCATCATATCCCTGGCCAATGCTCAAGGCAACACCATCATATCCCTGGTCAATGCTCAAGGCAACAACGGCATCATATCCCTGGCCAATGTTGCTCTGTAGAAACGCAGTCATTCTATTTAGTAAAGTCCTGTGAGATGCTGAGTTTGGTGATACACAGATGTCATCCCAGCATTAGGGCAGTAGGACAGGAGGATCATGTGTCTGTGATCAGTGTCAGCTATATAATCAAACATTTTTCTGAAACAAACACACTAAAAGGTCTGTGAGCTCAAAATTCTTTTGTTCAAACACATGAGTGTAAGGTTCTATTTTACATGGTCAACATTTCCTGTAAAAAAATATAAAAAGAAATTCTAAATTATGATTGTAAACTCAGGCTTATTGAAATCCAAAATTTCTCATTTTTAAACTAAAAATTGAATTTCCATTGTGAAAAGGGGGGTCAAAGAACAGGTCTCAGGGGAGAAAAGACTTTACTTTTCAGAGGAAATATCTCCATCTTGTGGGCATTTAGGACTCATGTAGTTCACATCGGTTCCATTGTGTTGCATTTTTAACAGTTCTGGTTCAAATGACATTGGTCTAAATGGCAGGAGCTTATGTTAATTATTATAGGAGGATGCAATGACAAATGATATATGAGTTCTATTCCTGGACACTTAAAGTGCAAAGGTCGGCACACATGTACATACAAGAACCTAAAACGAGATACAAAGTGTCAACAGAGGACATAGGGCTTAGCTAAATTTGGTACAGTGTTGTGCGATGAACTTTGTGTACAGGAATCTGAAAAGTCCTAGAGTACATGAGATTAAAGTTTTAGACTTTGAAGTTAATATGAGTAGGAGGAATATTCTAAACATCGCAATTAGCTTGAATCAAAACATGAAAATGGGTATCTTAGCCTACTAATAGTGATGTAACAAATTTAATGCCTTAGTTTACTGTTGTGGAATATTTGTTACACTGTGTTAAAATGTATTGCTGTGATTAGTGTAATAAAAAGCTAGATGGCCCATAGCTAGAAAGGAGATACAGGCAGGACTTTTGGGCAGAGAGAAAGGAAGGAGATGAATCTTGGCATGCAAGATATGCCGGAAGACATAGAAGAAGCAGGATAGGTGGTACATGTCAGAACATAGATTATTAAAAATGTGGGTTAATTTAAGTTATAAGATCTAGTAGGACAAACCTAAGCTAAGGCCAAGCTTTCAGAATTAATAAGTCTGTTTCAATATTTGGGAGATGGAGGACAGAAAAAGAGTTGATACAAATGGCACTCAATATGGGGCACATACACAGAGCCCACTACTTGCAGTGTACAGATACATGGCTCTTTTAAAAGGCTCTGCTGTACAGCAGAGAACTTGAACAACCAGGACACCAGGAGAAAACACGTGCTCCTGGGACTCAAGAAATTCTCAGAGCTGGGGACATAAATGTGGCTACTGCCTGATATATCTGACATGAGGCTAGGCCCTCAGAAAACTGTGGGGGGTTGAGCCAGCCATCAGAGCTGCACAGTCGCTGCTTAGCAGTTTAAAGTTTGGCTCACATGTCAGAGAATGCTGCAGGCACTTATTAAAGACAGACCCAGACCAAGACAACCTCTGAACAGATATAATATGTTTAAAATGTGCTTAGACATCAAAGAAAGAAAAGAAAATAGGTATAGACAATCACAGAGAAAATAGTTTAAAAATAATGAAGATTTACTGAAAGAATAAAGTGATATAAAAATAATAAGCCACATAAAGATGGGAAATACCCAGGGTGTCTGGATCTTGTATGGTACTTTGTTGACTTTGAATTTTTTAAATGCTAATGTACAAAAAAAAGCAAGAGCTGCTGAGAGACATTGGATCATGGAAACTGCTAAATTAAACAAGCCTATACATTTTAAGCATGACTTAATATCAAAATGGAAGTCAGAAAAGATGTTGTGTTTGGGGAAAGGTTATGTCCTTGTTTCCAAAGAAAACAAAAAGTTATGTTTCTCCTCAAAATTAATAAAGGTCAGACTTGATCAGGGAGACCTTCTAAGGAACTTGGCTACAGACATAAAGGGGAAAGCCAAGAAAGACTACAGGACAGGTGATGTATAGTTTGATCCCTTGATATGGGAACAGCTCTGAAACTGGATGAGACATGGTAAATCTTATTGACTACAGAGTCATCATAAATGATTTCATATAGCATGGATAGAGGTTTGTTTATATAGTCCAAATGAACTTTTAAAAGTTGACAGATTCCTTTTACCTTTTCAAACATAAAACAAAACAACCATCATTAATTTACTTGTGCACATCACATATTCCATACTTGTGTTAATGCAGATAGATGTAGATATAGATGTACATATAGATGATATAGATATAGACATAGACATAGACATAGACATAGACATAGACATAGATATAGATATGTGTGTGACATTTAAAAGTTTGTGTGTTTTCAGAAAGAAAAAAAAAGACACCAATAGAGACAAGTAACCTAGGTGACCCAGACTCTCAGAATGTCTCTGTTGCAGTTTTCTCAAAATTCTGCATTTGGCCGGACGGTGGTGGCACATGCCTTTAATCCCAGCACTCGGGAGGCAGAGCCAGGTGGATCTCTGTGAGTTCGAGGCCAGCCTGGGCTACCAAGTGAGTTCCAGGAAAGGCACAAAGCTACACAGAGAAACCCTGTCTCGAAAAAAACCAAAAAATAAAAAATAAAAATCTGCATTTGAACAACTTCAAAGCTGCTAGCTGACACAGTCCAGCCTCACATATTACTCCAGCCATGATTTCAGATAAGCTCTGCACATTACTATTATACAGAGACTAGACAACAAATAATACAGCTAGTTCTTTCAGGAATTGACTATTATCCCAGTTTTCTCAGGGTCCCTTAATGATGTCATTGCCCCTAGACAACAGGAATCAGTCTATAGAACACAACACCCACATTCTCAAGTGGTGGGGTGGGTGAACTTGGTCATTCAATGGATTTTGGATGTTTATCATCGCTTAGGAAGGTTTGTTACAAGTTGTTGTTGGTCATGGTCAGGAAAAAAGCTAAACAAAGGAGATTAGATTCAGGGATCTCTTTCTGAAGGTAAAAGAGGGAATACAGTATAGAGATGATGGGAAAAAAGGGTGGATTGGTGAATGTAACTTTGAATAACCACTAGTCTCAAATATTTTACATTGGTATTTTTATATACTGTTATAAATTTAAGGTTATTTTTATTATATTTGATATCTATCATATATATATATATATATATATATATATATATATATATATAATATATATATATGTTTCTACTCTTGTGTAAGGTTTTGTACCTATGCTTCTCATTTAAAAATATAATGTAAAGTTCTAGTCTTTAAAAGCTATTTAGGATAATAAAGAAATACAGGTTAGTGGTTAGTCATCTATAACAATCAAAGTTAATCATGTTAGGTATATTTTCAAGGTCAAACAGAAATATATATTAGATAGATGGTCTTCAACAGTTCAAAGACCTACAGAATGTGGCATTTAAAAAGATTTAATACCATAAGGCTTTTCATGACAGTGAGACACATCTGCTCCTGGCAGTACCAATTTACTTCTAAAAAGGATGATGGACATTGAAGAACCTCCCTATAGAGTTTGCTTTCTATGTGGCAAAACAAGCCCCTTGGGAAAGAAACTACCCTTACCTCTATTGCTGACAGCATGTTGTTCAAACTGTCCAGGACACAAAGTAAAGTGACTGCTAAGCTTTGTCAAGACAAGGTAGGACAGTCCTTCAAAATTCCTGCTTCACAGAAAAGTCTATCAGATATTCTAAGCCTGTAGGCAGAAGATGAATGACACAATGTTGCAGAGAAACCTTGGCTGACTGTCCTGGTAGCCAGATTTCTCTGTTGTTTCTTAGTTTTGGAAGTTGCTTGCTCTGCACTTTTTATTTAATCAGGTAACATTATAATCTGTTTGGGTCTCTGATGAGGATTAAAGATTAGACAGTATACAGTTTTCCTTGTTACCAAATTCAGGGGGAAAAAAGCAAGAGATATAAAGTTTATAAGGTCAAGAAACCTAAAAGCTTAAGTTGTTTGTCTAAGAAAATGTTTTAAAGTCTAAAAAGATAGTTTTGTGTTGGTAATACAAGTTAGGTTAGAAAGTGAATTAGGTACAAAACTTTGGACTCACTAAGATAGGATAGGTAATACAATATTTTCTCTGAATTTGCAAAATACAAATGGACTAGACAAAGGTTTTCCATATGCAGTAAATACCATACACTTCCAGCATACAGGTATGAAAATGTGATTCTTACCTGATAATTGTTTTTATTGTATACAGTCTTAGTGGATTAGAGTTAAAACCTTTATTTCTATTTAGACAAAAACAGTGAAATGTTTGGAATATTTGTACACTGTGTGAAAATGTATTGCTTTGACTGATGTAATAAAAAGCTGAATCGCCAGTAGCTAAACAGGAGGAATAGTCAGGACTTTTGGACACAGAGATAGAAGTAAGAGATGAATCTAAGCACACAAAAGACACTAGGAAACATGGAAGAAACAGGATGGGCAGTATATAACAGAACAAAGATTAATAAAAACATAGGTTAATTTAAGCTATAAGATCTAGTGGGACAAGCCTAAGCTAAGGCTAAGCTTCCATAATAATAACCCGTTGTTGATATTTAGGAGATGGGGATACAGAGAAAGACTTGTTACAGCATACACATTTATTACCTTATCATTCTGCAGTTCAGAAGGTATCAGTTCACACAGGTATCAATGAGCAATTTCAAAATATCAGCAAAACCGATAAGGGAATGTTTATTTCCCTTGCTTATTCCAGTTCTAGATACCAGTTGCATACCATAAGGACAAGCCCCTTCTACCATTCTCAAGACCAGCGATGGCTGAGTAGGAGGTTGAAGTTTGCTCACATCACTTCATCTTCTCACACAGGAATATCCTCCTTTGTCTCTCCTCTTCTGCATGCATGTTTGATTTTGAAGTGATTCTTGTGTCTCCACTGGACCCCACTGAGTAAATGAGGGTACCGCTGCCATGTTAAACTTGGTTCAATAGCATTCTCCATTCCACAATCCACGAGCAACTTTACTCACTTCTTCCAGAGCTTAGGATAGATATAAGGGATGATTATTTTGCTTATCATGATGAGAGGGCATAGTACTAAGAGAATGGTAAGCAGGTAAGTCATCACATAAAGAAACAAAGTCATGTAGGGAACACCTGAGTGGAGATTCAATGAGTTATGTGATATCTGAGACCTGCCCATCACTTTTCAAAATGGAGAAAGATTACTTGATTCTGCTACAAAGCAGCAGTTCTCAACCAAAGCCAATCCCAACAGGCTCGTATATCAGATGCCCTGCTTATACAATATTTACATTATGATTTGTAACAGTAGCAAAATTACAGTTATGGAGTAGCAACAAAATAATATGATAGTTATGGGTCACCACAACATGAAGAACTGTATTAAAGGGTCTCAGCATTAGGAAGGTTGAAAACCACTGCTATAAAGGATATAATCCTGGCAGCAGTTATTAGAGTAGAAAGGAGGAGATACCTTCCAAGTAGGTGATCAATTAGAAGACAATCACCAACCAGGTAATTATTGATATGTTAGATTCATTTGGCAATTTTCCTAAGGAAAAATAAGGTGTGAAAAACCTTATTAAGGTGTAGTAGGCAAGATCTTAGCTGCTCAAGATTCTAGAGGATATAAAAGATTTAATATACTCAAATTTCAATCATGGGAGAAGATGCTGTTTTCAGCACTTGAGAACACAGATGGAGGGAATGGCCAGGAACAGGGATAAAGGTGGGTTTACTTAAAGTTATAGGAGTCAATAAGATCAACTAGGAAGGTTAAATGAAATATGAAAGTAAACAGTAAAGGATTGACCTTCAAAGGCTGCCTCCATTCAAAGGGCAGCTAAAGGGTGGGATGGGACAATGATAAAAGGTGAAGAAAATCAAAGATGACTAGGGACAAGAGAAAAGAAAGGAGGGAAGGAGCTCAAATAAAGCTCCAGAAGGTCTACAAGCACACCCCACACAAATTACAAATATACTTGGCACCAAATACTGCAGAAATTCTGCTCTACAAAGGTTTTTTCCATATGCACTAAATAGCATACATTTCCTGAATAGAGGTATGAAACTAGTAGCATAGGATCACTACTCATCTATTGTCTAATAAACTGGTACAAGACAGGAATCTGTAAGTGACTGACCAAGTAGTTACCAAAGCACTGTAATTGACCTCTTTGTCTAAGAGCTTAATATTTAGTTACATAATCAAATGTGTTTTGAACATATTCAGTACCCACACACTCTTCACGGTGATAGAGACCCCTGTATAGTTGCATACATGGAGTTATCCCTACAGACTTTTTATTCAGAGGATTTAATGTATCTAACTATGATTATGATCTTTCTAAATACGAGTTGCATGAAGCAGGTATCACTAACTCCTAGGAGCCCACATAGCCATAAGACATAGAGCAGGAGGTAAACCAGGTATCCTGGTTGCAGGTTTTGCGTCTTTCTCATGCTACATAATAATTTCCATCTGATAAAATAATGACTGTCTATGGCCAGACCACCCCAAATGCATTCCATCTCATCTGAAAAAGTGATATATTTTTAAATTAGTTGGATTTCCCCACTAGTTTTAGGGACTTTCCAGACTTAGATAAATGTTCATATTTACCCTCAAATTTTCTCTCCTGTAACAAGTTTTTCAGAAGTCTATAGATACCTCAACAAATAAAACACATCCCAGAGCTCAGCAAGCAACACAGAAAGGGATGTGATCTGTGCAGAAGTGGGATGTAAGTTCAGTCTGAGGGAATAAGTAGGGGACAGACACAAATTCATCCAGAGGTGCTATTAATCAATATGCAAGTACGGTGGTTCCAGGAATGAAACGTGTGCCAGGGACACAGATCCAAGCTACATCCAATAGAGACAGATTTTCCAAGAATTATATAAGAGCAGTCAGCATTCTACTTCAAAACTCAAGCTGTTGGTCCCATCTATTTTTCTGGGTCAACTGACTCTCCTATGCTAAGTAGGAATGGAATGGAATGGAATGAACAAGTTTTGGAATTTTATCTTTTTCAGATTTAAAATATTCTGATTATAATTAGTATTATATATATATAAAATTTGTCTTGTTTTAGAGAGTTTAGTATACATTCTTTAGTTTTATTACCTAAAATCATTTATAATTGGGTATCTTTAAAACTATTCTTGAAATTTAGTGAAGATATTTTTCTCAATTTGTAAATAATAGTATAATATGCATAAATTATAAGATTGACCATATTTTAACTTTAATGTATGAGATTTACAAATATTACTTAAGTATATCAGCATTTGTATTGTTGAACAATTTTAAGAACTTAAAAGAAAACAGACTATATCAAATTTATTAGTTCATTTAAAAATACTGAAGCGATTTAATTAACTAGGTTGATTAAAAAGGAAAAAAACTCTTTAAAGTGATTGCTAAAGCTGCTAGGTTTAGTAAAAGAATAATTAGACCTGTAAATTGAATTTAAAGGCTTAAGAAAGAACTGGGTATTTAAATTTGCAACTTTAATAAATTGAATATTAATATTCAAAATGAAAATAGCCTTTAAGTAATCTTTTCTAAGGACCAAAGCCACTTTCAAGGACATCAAAAAGCTCTCACAGATAGCATGCAGCTGCCCATGGTGTATGTCTCCTCATCTATTATGAATAGCCTGGATTAAAGAGCCTCCAAAATTTTTCCAGTTCTTGTCTTCTGAAGTCTTTGCCTCACCTGCTGGGCATTTTGTTAGTTTATACATCACTGGTCTTATTTTCAACCTTGTACACAGGGCAACCCAGTCTAATCTTGATTATCATAGAACAATGACTATGACCTTAGGCATATTGTTTTCCTAAGAGTGCTATCCATCCTTCTTCTGGAGAGGCTGACTCTCCAGGACTTAAAGGGGATACTGGGATGCTGGGGTCATTAATGAAGCAGTGTCAAGATATCTCATTTCTACAAGAGTACTTGAAGAATAGTGTTTTCTTGTTTGCTCCTGTGATGCTAAATGGGATGCAGGGACAATGTTCAGGGGTAGGGATGGAAACACCTCTTCTCCAGCTGGACTGATAATGCTATTATTATGTGTTGCCATCCATTAATGGCCTATATATTGGATTTTTTCACCTTTTCTGAGTGGTGAATGGCTTTCCATCAACTGTACATAAGCTCCCCAGCTTCAGGCCCCAGAATCCTGCCAAATGTGACCCCACGCCTTCTGCTCATCAGATGATAGCATCAAAGTAGGAGAGTTTCAACACTCGCAGTGCAGGGGTGTGGGATCTAAATCCAGACAGAAAACTCAGGAAGAAAAGGCCCTGGGTGTGCCCATAGAAACAATGGACATGGGCTTTTCAGAAAGTGCTGGGTTTCAAGTAGCTTTGCTGAACTCCTGGCCTACAACTGCCCCCACTAAAGGCCATAGTACAAGGGAGCTTATTGAAGACCTCCAGGGTCAACAGCATTCCAGCCTATATCTAGGAGCCTGGACTCTCTCATCCTCCACTTTTTATTCTTCAAACTTCAGTGCCACATAGAACAGTCCCTGGAACAATACAATCTTCATTTTCCTAAATGTAAACATGAAATAATAAAAAATCCGGGGATCCATTTATGAGCTAATAAAACCATCTAGATTGTTCTTCCTGCTTTGTTTTCTAAATAAATAGACAACTGGATGGAAAGAAAAAAGCTGGAAACTATTGGTGATGGTGAGGACCAATGAGCCTGTAAATTTGATGAAAAGCAGAGAAAGGGCAAATGCATGGAATGGGGTACAGAAACAGGAAAGGCAGCCAGAAAAGGAGAGAGGCGAGAAAAACTGTCTCCACATGCATGAAAAGCCTCCAAGCAGCTTGCAGATCTTTGGAGAACTCAGCAATCACGTTCTAAACAAAAGAGGGAAAGACGCAGGCTTAATAAATAAAACATGCCCTCAAAAATCGATGAATAAAAATTAATTGGAGCTGTGGTTAGTAAGGTAGCCACTGCACACCACTGCACTTCCTCAGTTTAAAACCTACCTACCCAGGGGATCGAGAGTAATTTGATGAAGACTTGTGTGTTGCGGAGGTTTTGTGGTCCTGGTGTGATTTCAAGTTAACAAGTTCAGGTTTTGCATTTCATCTCACAGACTCTGGACTGCTTCCTGATGGGGAGTTTACTTTAGCCTACATTTCCATGAGGAATCCTGATGTTAAACTCTATTCTGGTATCTCTCAAGCTGTCAAGAAAGTGTCCCTAAGGAGATGAAGAGCTCTTGTAGGGAAAGCAAGCCTGGGGAAACTTTATGACAAAGAGAATCCTTCCCTTTCTAAAGCTCAGCAAGCAACGGAGCCAAGAGCTGGCATCTTGCAGCCCAATTAATCTGATTAATTTTTCTGGGAATAAAAAAAACGAGATAACCAAAGTTGGTAAATGTGGGTTCTGTGCATGTAAGAGTCAGCTTACTTTATTTACTTCTATTGCAAATTCCCGGATTATCTAGGGGTTGGCTCTTCCGTTCTAATGCCCTGGTTGCCGCTCCTGAGTGCTCTACTTGTCCAGTCGTGAGAAGACATGAGTTAACATCGTGCAGCCTGGAATCCCATGGCTGAATTGTACTTATGTAAAGGCCACATCGGATCTAAAAACACATAATGAGCCATGTTCATGCACATGTTTTTCAGTTATAGGAGGGCTGTCCGATGGCAGAAACCCAAGCTAAAAATATATACAAACAGCATGTTAGAAATCAAAACAGGAGGCTCATTAGTACAGAGGAAGGGTCCAGATTTGAAACAAGATATTTCCCCACTTGACAGGTAGCACAAGCTGCCATCACCTTGCCCCATAACAAAGCCATGTTTTAAAAACAAAGAAACAAACAAACATGCCCTTCTCCTAATACGATGAATAATGTATCGGGATAGTGACAGGTTGGTAAGAACTGTGTGGGAGATCTTGGGGGCCGTATATCTTGTTAATTCCTCCCTGTCTGATACATGCCATGACCTTCAGCTTTCTGATTTGAACATTTGGCCTCAAATGTCAAAAGCCTTGAGCACTCAGCCCAGCCAATTCAGTTGTGTATGATTGGATTCACCATGTATTCCAGAATTAATGTGCATTCAGCAGGCAGTTATACTTCAATAACATTTCAACCCAAAAGAAAAATGGGGCCAGAAATTTAAAAATTGAAATGTTATTAGCCTGCTTATCATTTCTTATTGGCAATACTATCATTTATGGTTGGACGTTTAAGGTTACATGTTTCTCCTGAAGTAGGGTTTCATGTAGCATAGGCTGGCCTCAATCTTGTCATGTAGCTGGGGGATGAAATCAAACAAAATTAGTTCCTCTACAAATGCTTTCTCTCATCTCATCCTATATCTTGCAAAGAAATAGATAAATCAGTTATTAATACACCAATTGATAACTTTAACTGAACTAATACATCAACTCAAAATCACCCAATTCACTCCCTCCACTCATGAAAGCAGAGGAAAAAAAGGAGGAGGGAGGAAAGAGGCACAGAAATTGGGAGGAAAGGGGTTAGGCTTAGATTTGGATAATGGAAAGGCATTATTAGGTGTTTCTAGTAGAGTAACTGCACAAATGATTTTAAAGTACTTCACAAAAGCTAGAGTTAATGATTTGGCCACCAGTAGTGATGTTTGACTGACAGATAGTTTTAAGCTCATTATATAACTTACACATATATTGAAAATCACAAGAGATGCTTGTAATATGTGTAATTTTTAATGTTTTCTGTTAATTAAAATAAATAATTTTTTTTATAAATTTATTTATTTTATACCTCAGCCACAGTTTCCCCTCCCTCCTCGCCTCTCAGTCCCTCCACGACCCTCTCTCTATCCCCACCTCCAATCCACTTCTCCATTTCTGTTTAAGAAAGGCGGTCTCCCATGAATATCAACAAATCATGGCATATCAAGTTGCAGGAAAGCAGGTAAGTATAATAATGTGAGCTGAGGAGATGGCTCAACATGGAAGAGAAGCGGCTTCTCCTACAGAGGACTGAGGTTCAGTTCCCAGCTCCCACATGGCAACTTACAGCCATCTCTAACTCCAGCTTCAGGACTCTCATGCTCTTCTGACCTCCACAGAGACATGCATATTTCACAGACATACAAGCAGGCAAAATAGTAACACATAGAAAATGCAAATAAATTTTAAAAATATTACAATGTCATTTATTTAGATAAGCAGTATGAAACCTGACAAATGATGAAGTATAAGGAGCTACACTGGTCTTGAAAAGACTTCTGGCACCATGGTACTTCAGTGCTTACCTTGAGCCCAACTCTCTGACTTTTGATGTGCACCATGTATTTCTCATGTCTGTGGGTTCAGCACCTGATGCTCCTGTTTCCAACCATCTGTCAGGCTATCTCAGGAAGAGCAGCTGCATGGTTTTCCTTAGTGACGTAACAGATTTCTCCAGGCTGGCCTTCTTCCTTTACTTGTTTTCCTTTAGATGGCATTAACTAAAGAATCTGTGTTAGGGTAAACGGGGACTGAGTCCTATAGCCAGCAGGTCAGTGCCAGTGGCTCCAGGAAATTATAGCACTATTCCAACTACCAAGCATGGTGAGACCCTAGCAGCGAGGAAGGAACAGGGTCAACAGTGGTACTCCTTTGTAAAGCATGGCCTAGCAATCATTTGCACTGACTTATGAAAGGTACCACTGGACCTTCTATAAGTTTGGGAAGGATACTGATGGGTTTTCTATGACCAGAAAGCACAGCACAGTCATATGGCAAGTGAGCTTCCACCTCAATAGAATAAGAGAGGTGTTTGGGTCAAAGCCCAGGTCTGGATTGCCATCGTGTAGAAGTTAAACATTGTTCTGCAGCAACTACCCTAAAGACTTTTCTCAGTTCATTATATATCAGCTCATTCCATAACGGTGTGGTCTGCTGCATGTAACAGGGATTTAAATAATTCTGCAGGAAAACTTTCTAAGAACCTTTCATAAGATTTCTGGATCAGCTGAGACCCTGCAGATGTATTAATATCATGGTATTATGAGCTTTATCATTCAGAAGTAACCACTGAGCAATTACAGTGTAGTTAATGGTCTCTATGAGGAATGGGGAATGGGAGACTAAAGATGATCCTGTTTGTATCTTCTCCTAAGGGATTCCAGGATAAGAATCTGCAAGCTTACAAAACAACAAAGAACTATGCTCAGCTTGCATACCTTCCTTGTAAATGGTGTCTACATCAGGAGACTGTTCTCAATTCTTCTCTAGGCAACTCGGAACGAGGCACCATGTCTATGCATGCACGTTACACCCAAGTCAAATGGGCAGTTGGATCCCCATGTCATAAATGACTCATGGTTCAATCATAATGGAACTTGGTAAGTACTCTGAACTCGTCAGAACTATCAAGGTACTTTCACCTTACTCCTCAGAAGTGACAAAAGCTAGAACTAAAAATTCATGCTAGGTACAGACAGATGTTGTCCACTGCCACAATGCTGAGATGGAAAGGGGAACTTAATAAAGTGATAAACTGATCACATGCGAGTTTATAAGATGTTAAACTTTAGATTTTGAGCCTCTATTATGATAATGAAAAAAATTCACACATCATGATACCAAAGAATCTTTCCAATCATGTTAAGGATCAGAAAATGTCAATTAACTAATAATTTTTAATGCTAAGCAAATGATGTGGTAATAAAAAGATAAGAACCACATGCCTATTATTTTTCAGGTTAAATTAATTTTCAAATCAACCCCAATCAACAGCAGGTGTTAAAGGATTCTGAGAACCTTATAAGAGGTTCTCAGGAAGTTGTTTTTTTTTTTTTTTCAGATCTATTAATGTTGTTATCCCAACAACAGAGTGGGAAAATGAGGTGCCATTGGAGCAAATAAGAAATTTTCTCAAGATCCACCTTAATGAGTATCTGAGTCATGACCAAAGTATCTGGGTGGCCTGCTCTACAACATGGGACCATGGTGTCATCTGGGCCTGGGCTGTGCTGAGGATCATGTCTGAGTCCATGGCCCAGAAGCAGTCAAGGTCAGAGTTGACGCCCTGCCCATGGCTCCTGTTCCCACTGAGGGCTATGCAGATGCCCATGGTTTGGACAGCCACCTGAGACCATGTTGATGTCCTAGGGCCTTGCTGCCCCTGAGGCCATACTGATCTGGGTGGCCTGTGCTGCCCCCAGGGCCATGGTGATATCTGGGCCTGAGCTGCTGCTGAGGGCCATATTTGGGTCTGTGTTTCTGTTGCCCCTGGGGTCTGTAATGATGTCCATGGCCTGTGTTGCCACAGGGTGTCATTGGAGTTGTGTGTTGAAATCCACAGGCAGTACTGAGCTGACCCCACCCCTTCCTGGCCCTGGAATAGCTGACCCTGTTCCTTGCTCAAAATGACAGAAGAGCTGATCCTGGCCCCCACTGGAGAGCTGTCCCTCTCTCCTGCACACTGGAAGAAATGGCCCCACCCCTCATCATGGGCATGAGAGAGTTGGCCCTGATGGCATGGGCCTAAGAGAGCTGGCTCTACTCCTGGCCTGAGGGGGGCAATCCCAGTGGCCAGGACTAACCAGCTTAGCTACCACCAAGACCAATATTCTGGGCCTTGGGTTGGCCCAACCTAACATCTACCCCATCTATGATGCTAAGATAAAACACAGTGAAAGAAAAATGTCCTGATAGAGTAAGTGGTAATCCCCTTTTCTCTCAAGGTCACATACCAAGTAATTGTTGAGTTTGCCCTATGCCAAAGCCCTGGTTTTGTATTACTGGACTAAGAAGTCGTAGGCCATCTCAGATGAAGCTGTCCCATTACTGAGTAGAGTTTCAGCTTGTTCATGTTCTTGACAGCCTATAAGGTTTGGGTCTTTGCTCTCTCTTGGTTGGTTTCTCATCTTATTTTCATGATCCTCTATACCCTGGGTATTTGGAGAAGGAAACTGAAGTCTCCAGGCATGGAAATTTTCTTCATACAATATTAAAGCATGTCTTTGCATTGTTAAGTCCCTAACACTTCAGGTAATGGTCCTACATTTCTTACCTTGCAGCCTGCCCCCAGTAAGGAATAGTGGTAGTTTTTACCATTTACTCATTAAAAGGAGACATAAATGGATTTTCTGTATAAGGTAAGCTCTCTATCAAGGGTACAAAACCTTTGGATGCACAGTGCACTGTTCTTGTGTCTAGTACATCATGATCAATCAACATTTGATGGATTGGTATGTGATTCAACATTGCATGAACCATGCACTCTAATTAAGTCCTTGTGGTAGTATGTGCATGCGTAGAGAAGAAAATTCTAATGTCTACCATTATCAAGCACTCAGCCACACATGCTGCTCTCCTAGTTACCATAATGCGGCCGCAAAGGGACACAGGCAGAGAGGCTTTCTCTGAATCCATTGACTTAAAGCACAAAATCAGTGTTGCTGATGAATTTGCACAACACACATGCAGACAAAGAAGGACATTACATTAAGAAATAAATGGGTATTGCTGACTGTTCCTGATCCACAGGTATTTATTGTCCAAATGGACTCATGTGAAAGGTTTCTGATGGAGAGATAACAGACTTATGGCCTCTTAGATGGAGGCATTAGTATTCTGATCCAGGAGCTTCAGGATGCATTAGTTTACTTTGAATATTTTCATATCTTTTACTGCAGGGGCCTTTAGTATTAGAACAAATTGATGTGTAGAGTTCAAAAAAAGCTGTTTAGTGTCTGATAGTGGTAAATTAACTAATGCATTTATCCTGCAGGCTTCTGATTTGAACATAAATGTAAAACTCAGTAGAATACCCACAGCCTCTCTCTCTCTCTCTCTCTCTTGAAAATCCAGCGTCTTCATTGGAAAGTAAGGAAATCTGTTTGTTATCTGGCCTCAAATGGCATAAAGATATTTTTTTTCCCTCCTAGCCTCAGAATTTCTGTCCCTCTTACTGATGGTAGTAAATTATCATCCCAGAATCCCACAGTTCTTTTTCAGTCATTATGAGTTTGCCCATCTGTACACCAAACTCCATCAAATGGAGACTTGGAATTTATGAACAAATGCATTGTATTTTAAGGGGCTTCAAAAGTAGCTTTGCTAAAAAGGAAATCAAAGGCAAATTTAATTTGAAAGTCTGTGGCATTTCCCAGGAAACTTTAAACTGGTGCTCTCCCTTGGTGACAACAATCTAAATGGTGGCAATTTACAGCACATATTGCGTCCAGTCGGACTACGTAGTCCGGGAAGTAGGCAAGACATGACCAAATCAGAGAATAATTTTATTTCTTCAACATTTATTTCCAAATATGTTATCAAGGCAACAGGAAAAAAAAAGAAGCTAAAGTCCTCTGGCATTTTCTGTTACTTTCTTCTCCTAATTGTGTTTGGCCCAGTTCTGTGTTTATCTGCATCCACTCCTTGCAGGCCTCTTGGCTGCCTTGCATCTCAGGAGGTAGAGATTCAGGACTACTCTGAAACACGTGTTTTTAAAAGGCAGAGTAAGACATCTGCCACCCTCCCACTCTCCTGCCTACCAGGACATCCCTCGTCTTCCTTTAGCTCTGGTGTAAAATTATCCTTCTGCCCACACTTGGTAAAAATGGCTGCTTGGATTTTTCTGAGGTATCTTTTTCCCCCTGTGATTTCTAATGGCAGAATGGCAGCAGAAGGGTAAAACAGCAGGGCGATCACCAGGCTTTGCTAAAGTTGCATGGCACATCTCACTACCAACCGAACTGGAGTCCCTCACTTTGTAACTGCCCATCCGGGCTTCCATTTGGACACCCTTTCCCCTCTTGGCTCTCTGCTACCCCATTCAGCAAATTCAAAGTCAAGAGTTAAGCAGCAGCTAGTAAGGTCATTGCCCTCAAAGTGTTCAACTGGGGAACAGGGCATTGCAGACCTTCGTGCACAGGAACACACCACCGGCAGCACACCGGAAGAAATGACTGTCTAGAAACTGGATTAGTGTGGACCACTCCTCAGGGTAAGGATTCTTTTGAGCTGAAGGTAATTTAGAAAACGTAAGCAGAGAACTAGCTCCCTGCCCTCCCTCTTCTGCTGTAAACCATTTCAATTCAGCTTTGTGACAGTGTCCTGCTCCCTTTCCTGCATTAGAAGAACAAGTCCCATCACAGGAGATGGGAACCAGGTCTTGGGTGGAATCTGGACTAATGGTCTCCGTGGTAATACCCTATCACCTGTTAGATCCTTGTATGTGTTTCTTTTCATATAGACTCCTGCCCCTAGAAGACCAACCTCATTTTCTTTGTCTACTCAGTTTTCCACAGTGCTTTGCCCTGTGTTAAAATGGTATATCAACTCTCAAACTTAACGGCTTATTGGAGCTTTCTTTTCTTCCCCCAGTGCACATAAAAGTTGAAACAGTAAACACCTTGTGGTTACCCTCCTGCTGATCTGTGAGTTTTATTTGCAGGCCCCATTCAAATATCCTAAGATGGCAGAGGAAAATGCTGTCTGTGTCCCTCACTCTTAGGGATTGTTGGTCCTTTTATACTTGCATTTCTGACTCATTTTCTGAAGCCATTTGTAAGTTCATATCGGGATCTCATGAAAATAGCCCTTTCCTTGTGTCTCCCTCTCTTATGTAGCAAACATTTGTTAGCATCTCCACTAATGCAGCTTGCTTCTTGTACTCATGTTGTTGACAGTCCAGCAGAAGGACATTTTCATGCTCTGTGGATCCTTCAGGTTTGTTCCAGGAGAAAAAGGACTACAGAAGCAGGACACAGCATGTGCTGTCTCAGCCTATTTCTCTGTATGGACTGTGCTGTGCTGCTTCCAGATAGAAAATGAGTGCATTATAAATGTACTTATAAATGTATTTATAAATTCACCTACAAGTGGATATTTTGACGTCATGCACATATGTTCCACAAATGAATCATAAATGGTCTTGTAATAAAAACCCAGAGCCAGGTATCATGGTAAAAGCTGAAAGATCAGAGAAGCAGAGCAAGCCACAGCCACCACCTCTAGTCCCACCAATTCCTCAGCCTGAGTGAGAGAGGTACTGTCTCATCCTGCCTTATATTCCTTTCTCTGCCCAGCCACAAATATGTAGTATGGCTGATGTAAAATAAGTATACAAAATAAAGGGTATTCTGCTCTTTGTAACTCTTGTCACACTTTGGATTTTGTTTTGTTTCTGGTTTTTTTTTTTTGCACTTAACACTGAAGTTATATATATATATGTATACACACACACACACACACACACACACACACACACACACACACACACATACATACTCTCCAGGAAAAGGTAGATAACAATAGTACCTATGTTATAAGATATAGAAAATAAATTATTTTATTATGAGACACATTCAAAAACAATCTTGCTTTTCGCAAATTCTGAGCTAAAAAGCTCAGTCCAGGACTAAAGAGATATGTCCCATGGGTCTTTGGCAGTGCAAACATCAGTACCTGAATTCAGATCTCCAGCACCCACATAAAAGCAGTCATGGTGGCACACATCTGTAATCTCAAAACTGGAGAGGGGTGGGTGGAGACCGACAGATCTCAGGGTCTCACTGGCCAGGCAGTCTAGTTGAAACAGTGAACTCTAGGTTCACAGAGAGACTATGTCTCAAAACATAAGGTGGAGAACACCTCAACCTGTGGCCCCTGGATGCTCAGACATAGGCACACACAATCCTACACAAACACACATGCATCTGTGCAAACTCTACCCACAAATTCAATCCAGATAGTATACCCATAGTACTAGTATGAATGTTCAAAATAAAGACTTTATTCTCCATAGCAGAAAAATACGGGTAAGCACATGATTGGTTACATCCCTAAGGATTACATTCTGACTTGGCTGAAGATAACATTAAACTACACTTTGAGAAAGTAAAGGATAATTTACTGAGTGCTAAGCAAGTTACATTTTTTTTTTGTATTTTCTGTTCTTGAGAGGTACCATGGTTTGTAGAATAAAAACCAACAAAATGTTTCACTGTATATTCAGTGTGTATGAGTGGGTGATTGTGTGTGTGTGTGTGTGTGTGTGTGTGTGTGTGTATGTTTTAACAATGGGTAAATACTCTAAGAAATGCATTGTTGGCCAATTTCCCTGTGGTGTGAACATCAAACTATATCCCTAAAACTTCTTTCAAAACTAGGCTACATAGCTTATTGCTCCTACCCAATGTACCTGTATCACCTTACTATACCAGATACCATATACTATAGTAACATGTGGGAAATGATCTGAATAGCTAAACATAGAAAAATCCTAGTAGAAAACACAACAAAATACCCCAAACCTAGGCACCAAGAAGCTCTCAGCTCCATAATCAGATAGGAATACTATTATCATTTTATTCCCTGATGATCAAAATGCCATGAAATAAAAGAGGAATGTTCCAGAATAATTCAAAGTAATATAATCCTTGAGAACTTCAGAAGGAAGAGATTGGTATATGGCCAGGAGAGGTACTGTGGAGAAGGAAAGTAAGCAGGGATGGGTTCATGGAGGACAGAGAAGGAAAGAAGTTATAGATAACAGGTCTGTAAATGTGTAGTGGAACCAAAGGCCACATTGTGTCCAGTGGCTCATCTTTGTCAGTACAGGACACCAGCTCATTCAGAGGGGAGGGGTCATGAAGAAATTTAAATATATTAAAAATGTATGTGCAAACAAATGCCTGAGGCCAAGGTTGGAAGGGTAGAAGAAAGGTTACACTCACTCCATGAAGTTTTGTGCATAATGGAGTACCTAAAATAAGCAAAAATGACATACTGCCCTAAAATGATTCAAATTATCCAAAAGGAAATTCTAAGCTTTTAACTAAGAGGATATATGAGAATGGGTACGAACTCTGTTTTGCTTATTGACTTATCTAAATTTGAACACAATAAATTCTTTTAACTCAATGAACACCAAATATGGAAGATTCAAGATGCTCTGAGCTCATGGGCCATAGGCCAGACAGCCTGAGAGGCTCCAGTTATTTTCCTGAATGAGTTGGTATCTGTATTGAGTCCTGGATAATACCAGAGGCAGAACAGAGTGGAGGGACTTTTTCTATCCAGAGAAATAGTCTAAGGTAACGGAGAAAAAAAGGTTCTATATAAATGCAAGACTTGATAAAGGAACTTGGAGCAGTTCAACTGAGTACACACAAGCTGGAAGATGACAACCTTGTGTCGTTACATGAACCCAGTGCTGAACATGAGAAGGGTTCCTGGCCACCACTGAGGTATGCTGAGAAGGCTTAAGGAAGCATAGAATAAAGTTTGCAATCACTCCCAGGTTCTCTGAAGGAGTTGGCCATCAAGAGGCACTAACCTAGAGTACTAGTAACTTCAAGGAGTTTAATACCAGTGTTCCCTATATGGGATTACAATACAGACCAGTATTTAATAATAGTACGCTAGGATCATTCAGCCTCTCTGTAGTTACATTTATCATCATCAGCTTTTAAGGCAACTGAAATAACTCCTCCTTGGATAAATATTTTTCTCAAGACAATCTTAAAAGCACTTTTTCCCCAGCATGTTACAAGCTGTAGGTTTGATCCAATGCACATAAACCAAAATGCGCTTTACATTTCTTAGCAATAAGAAATCAACACACTTGTCCGCCAGTCTCCATTGATCTAAAACTATGTATATTAATACTTAGTCTGGACTCTTCAGTGGAGACAAAGGGTGTTAATGACATAAGTCATTAGAATTTCTGAAGCCAACAAGCTTTACCCAACCCCCTTCCTTTTTTAAATAGAAATTTAACTTCAGGCCACCATCGTCATTAAGATATATTGTTTTCTAGTAGATGACAAAATATTTTTGCTGCTGTGGTCAACAATTACGCCAAAGACAAACAGGGAAGTAGAGGTAGAGGAGGCTCTAGGCTCTTGCAGGAGATACAAAAATCAGAGGACATTTTCAGGGAAAACTTCAGAGCATTTAGAGGGGGGAAGCATTATTTCTTGATAGAACAATCCCTCCTTATAGTTCTCCTAGGAAAGGCTCCTCAGTAGAACTGCAGCAAGTAGTACAAGTACTAGTTTTTTTCTAAGAATCTCCAGCATTTAATGGCTGTGAGAATGAATAATAAATGTCCTAAGGTGATTTTTCTCTACCTGCAATCCATCTTCCCATGAGATCCACAAGTCTGCTCACCAAAACCATGTACGGTTGTAATATAAACTGGCAATTTACTGGCACTATTGCTTATGTGGCACATATTTAAGCAATTCAAATGACATTTAAATCTGAGACTATGTCCTAAAAAAAGTCAACCTCCCCACCCTTTCATAGAAGAGGTAACAGACATGGTCAATATTAATGGCTTGAAAGGCAGAAAGATATTGCCTATCAATAGAGAGACAGGAACAAAAATCCAACACTGGTTATCATCAAGACAGTGCCCTTGATAAATTGGTAATAATTTGGCAATCAGAAACTATTAAGGAAGAATTGCAGCTCTCTTACCAGCTAGTGGTTTGCTCGTAAGCAAATGACAGGCCCAGTAAATGGCACATTCTTCATATTTAGACATAGACATGTGACAGACACACATTTAATGAACATGAACTCCAATTCAGTAGGCATTTAGTAGGTATTCATAAATTTGGTGATAAGCATTTACTATACATTTATATCCACTAAATGGCCTTTCCAGTTCTTTGCTGTGTGGCTTTCGGCCACTTGTTTCATTTCTGTACTACCATAGAGTTTATCCTGAGCTCTTACAGAGAACACCTACAACCGTGGCATAAAGCATCTGTGCCACCATGCTTCTTTTAGCTCTGTGGATAATTGCAAGGCAGAGGATGAAGTCATGAGAGATGCTGTGCTCAGTGTAACTCACACAAGCACCAAAGAGTAGCCATGGGACAACAGACACCCACTCATGAAATCTTGTAAAGCAGTCTACATAGAGATGGGTTCCAATTTCCTCTTAGGAAGAAGCTCAAAGGCCATTGGGATTGGCTGGGGGGGAAAGGACCGAAGTTAAATGGACCATTGTAGTCATCATTTTAGGCAATAAGCATCTGATAGGTAGAAGCAGTTGTATTTCCAATATGAAGTAACAGGTTTAAACACTCAATAGCAAGACTAATATCCTTGGAATTCACAATGAAAAAAGATAACCAAGAACTAGAAACTATGAAGAAGTCAAGAAAGTCTGGAGGTCAAGGCAACTTTAAATGACAACCAAGCAACAGGTCCTCCACAACAGACTGGATCATACTCAATGATTCCCTCGAGATCTGTCAGAGAATTGAAGGGGATTTGTGAATAAATGACAGTAGGTTAATGTTATAACTGAATTTTTCTTTAGTGCTGAAAAACTGAATCTATCTCTAGTATCAAATTAAATAAATTCACAAGTGGTTATAAAAGTCAGTATAAAAATTAAATTTGTGAAGTAGCTACAAGAAGTGTTAAGTGAATTTGTATTTGATCTTGAGTAGTAGGCTCTTATAAGGTAAACACACTGTATTATGTGAATTACATCTCAATGTTTTATACAAAACGAAGTCTTTTCAAATATAATAAAATCTACATACAACTAAAATGTCTATGAATTGGATGCAGGAAAAAGCTTATAGGAACCAAGGGAAAGAAACCAAAAATTATTCACAATATTGAAACTAAATACTAGCAACTTATAAAATAGCAATCATAATAGTTATTACAAAATTGATTTTTTTTTTTTTTTTTTTTTTTGGTTTTTCGAGACAGGGTTTCTCTGTGTAGCTTTGCACCTTTCCTGGAGCTCACTTGGTAGCCCAGGCTGGCCTCGAACTCACAGAGATCCGCCTGGCTCTGCCTCCCGAGTGCTGGGATTAAAGGCGTGCGCCACCACTGCCCGGCTACAAAATTGATTTTTGTTTTTACACTTTCATGTATTTTCCAAACTTTCTAAACTAGCTGTTGACTACCGTTAAGTATTTATTAAGTAAGAATTTACTAAGAATGATTAATTAAGAATTAAGACATGAAGTAGGTACAACTAAGGGAAGGTGGATCGGGCTCTCATGCATCCTTGTGCATCACAATTGTGCAGGATATGCTGCTGGGTCCCACCCTAGGGCTTTCTGATTCTGTTCAACTGGCTGCTGGCTTACTATATAGGGAGAAAATAGATTTTTTTTCTCTGAGGCAAAGTGTTTACAGTCCAAATAGAAAATAACACTCCTCCCTAGAATTTAGAATTAAGGAATGTATCAGGAGTTCATAGAAAAAATTTGAGATCTAGAAATTTCTGGTGAGTTCCTTGGGTACACACTTTCAACACCTGGGCAATAGATAGAATCATGTGCTCCAACCTTTCCACTGCTTAATGTATGTAAATTATTCTACTAAACTTTGCTTTCTCCATCTGCAAAGTAAAAATAATAAAGGCACACAATCCTATATACCCATGAAGACAATGCTTAAAAGAATTAACATCCGTAAAGAACTCAGAAAAGCACTTATTTTATAGTAAATATACACTATTATTTTGGCAAGAACAAGAAGTTAGCACTGTTCATATTTCACTAAAAATACAAATTACAGTGAGAAGTTTTTTAGAGCACATTTTGAAACTTATAGCTGTTAATTTGTTAAGTCCCGTTTAATTCTTTGGTAATTATTTGTCATGAAGTCTTTACAAACCTCAAAATAGAATTCTGCGACCAGTGAAGGATAAAGAACATTGCCTGAAAGAAAGGGCTTCCTAGTAATAATTAGGGGACAACATGAGAGACAGGAAGGGATTGGGGTGCTCTAAGGAGCAAACCAAAGAAATGATAATGATTGAGGTACACACCACCTGGTCAAATAAAATATTTTACATGGAAGTGATAAAAGGTGACTTTGGGACGAAGAAACAACATGAGGAACTGTATTAAATATTAAACTAAACATTAAAAGTCTACAAAGAAGGTTGAGAATCACTGATCTAGAGCTTTATTCCTGGTCTCTACCTACTGAGCTACATCCCCATTTTTGCCCTTTGACCTGTTGTAATTGACCCACCTCTAAGCATAAAATTATTTTGTTGCTACTTCATAAGTGTAATTTTGCTACTGTTATAAATCATAATGAGGTTGGTCTCAAACTCAGAGATTTGTTTGCCTCTCCTTCCACAGTGCTGGGATTATTTGAATGTGCCGCTATGCCTAATGAAATTGCTTTTGTCTCGAAGGTAACTACTAAGCTATATAAAATCAATCTTGATATATGCCAGCGCTGAAATATTTCAACAGCACCTCTGCTTGCCTTTGTTCTCTAGCATTGTTTAAGACTTGCTACCTTTCTGTAGTAAATATTTGTCCTTGAAAAAAAATTAGACCCAAAGTATACTTTAGAGTATAAAAGGGAAATTATGCAAAAGACACAAAGACTTCACCAGTAATATTGGTTCCCAACAAAAATCAAGGATAACAACAACAACAAAAACTCCACTACTAAGAAATCTAGTAAGCATAAATAGTAGAACTTAGTGTTAATTAAGCCAGATTCTAATAAATAAACATCTTTATATTTTGTAAGAACATACAAGACATGTAGTGCTTTGTTACAATCCATGTTATTTGGACTTTGTGCATAGACAGCAATAAAATTACTCATCTGTACACACGCATACAAATCCTGGAATCAGAGCCCTATTGGCAAAAGGCAGGATACCTGACCTAATCTCTCCAACAATTTCTGATTCTTCTTGGGCAATGGCTTCCTTCACCTTAGATAGACATGGTGAGGTACACGGGACATGGAAATTATTCTTTCCTCTTCACAAATAAGGTCCAGTACAGACCTACAGCCAGCATCTTCTCACTGATCTCTTCATGTTCCAGGAAACTCAAATGGCCACCACATTCCATGCCTTCATTCTATTATATGAAGTAGATGTCAGTCATCAGCGTCTACCCTCAAAGCAAATTTCACAACTCAAGGAATCCCCAAGCAGGTGTGGAAGAAAGACTGAACTACTTTATGTAAGACGACAATACTGAAAATCAACCAATAAGCCTTGGACCCAGGCTTATAGATTTTAAGTCAAGACCATGAACAAAGTAAGCATGACACCAACAGGAGATTTCAAGTCCCAAAGACCTGCAATCTTCTAGAAAAGCCAAGCTTCATTAAAAGGGAGACTCTTCTTAAAGATCCCATAAGGAAGCCTGTAAAATCTTGAGCCCCACCAAATCCTAGAACTTTACAATCTAGTCATGGAGGTAAGATCACCGCCAATCGATACATATAAAATACAGGAATCAGAAACAATATTAGTTGGATAAAAATAGCACCCATTAATCAATGAAACTACACAAATTAATTGGTGACAAATGTTTTCTCTCCAGAGCTCTGCAGGGAAGATAAAAGTTGCCCAGAGCCACTGGCATCCTCACAGCGCTGTCCATGTGCATTAATACTCCTCATCTAAAACAAAAGAAAAAGAGATCAAGGGAGGGTTTGGAAAAGGCAGTGAAGCAAAAGGGTTTGCCTCTAAATCAGGCAGATTTCTGATACACAAAGGGAGCAAATCTATTAGATCTATTAGATGCAGGAGCTATTTCTCTTGTTGAATTGGTGCTCAAAGTTTCAAAGAGACTCCAGGAGAGAACACACACACGCACGCACGCACGCGCACACACACACACACACACACACACACACACACACACACACACTTAAAATCCCTGCCCCACCCGCATAAAATCAGTCTTCCTGAAAAGCTGCCAAAGTAGATATATTCTCTGAAAGACACAGGCTGAGCAGCTTTGGAGGACTGCACTTACTAACAGTGATTTGTGTTCCTGTGATGTGCTCCAATGATGATGCACTGGGGACTTTCAAATGAGAACACCAACACACATCCAGAGGGCTTTTAGGATCTCAGATAAGCCCAGATTGAGATAGGGAGTCTCTTACCTATAAAGAAGCATTTCTCCACAAGAAAAGGATGTAGTTAGTTAGAGCCCCCAGGGGCTCAGGGCTAAGGCTCAGCAGTACAGGTCAGCAGAGTGATAGAGTTCAACTTGAGGACAACTTTGGAAAGAAACATCTAGGCCAGCTGGAGGGCACTGACTCTGAAAATGTTCACCTTCCGACCTGTATATTTTTTGTGTAGCACTTCGGCATAGGCCTTCTTACAAATGCAAACAATTTTCTCATCTCCTTTAGTTAGCCTTTAAAATGGGAAGTGTGTCGGGTGGTGTGTGTGTGTGTGTGTGTGTGTGTGTGTGTGTGTGTGTGTATGTGTATGTGTGACACTGTTGGATTTGGAATGCAGTACAATAGTACATGTATGGCAAACTGCTAGGAAAAGAAATCCATAGCTCCAAGATAATAGCGTACTCTGCAAAGACTTTACACAACATTTAACACTATGCTTAGGAGTACTTGTTGTATATAATGATGTATTCTAATTACACCTTCTACAGTTAGGGAAAATGAAGCCTACAGAATTAGGATGGTGGCATCCCCTGGCGTCTAGAAACTTCTGGAAAACAAGCATCTGCTATGTGACAGAGTGCTCTATGTCAGACACTGGATTCCAAACATGTCCAAGTAGTTAAATACTTAGAATCTGTTGATTTGGGAAGAAAAGCATGAAATATTGATACTATGCAATCCCCAGAGTTTTCATCTGCTGCTGCTCAGGGGAAGGCAGGCCACAGTAAATACCAAAGCATACAAACTGTCAACTATGACTATCCCCATGAATTTATTCTCACAAATTAAGAATAAGTATATTTTATATTGGATTTTAAGAATGGCATACAATCAAGACCTGTCCCCAGACAGGTCTTGATCAGAAAAATGCTTGCACCTGTGGGGCCTTGAGTTTGAATCCCCAGCACCCAGGTGAAAAACTGGAGTGGTGATGCACATTTGTAATCCTAGTGCTAGAGTTGCAGACATGGGACCCAGGAGCTCACTGGTCAGATACCAAATCAGTGAGATCCTGATACAGGAGTGACTGTCTCAAAAAGATGCAGAGAAATCGAGGAGGACACCTAGGTTGACCTCTGGTCTCCATACACAAAGGGTTCAGGTGCAGTCATACAAAAGTGTGCATCCACAAACATTTAGACATACATAACACACACACACACACACACAGGATATGCATGCATACACTTCACTCAATACACACACAGGGTGTACACGCAACACTTCACTCATACAGACACACACACACACGCGGCACACATACACACACAGCAAATAAGCACTGCACTTACACACACACACACATACATATACATACATAGAACACAAACATACACACACAGAACTCACAGGCACACATACATACACACAGTATATACACACAGACACACCCACACTCATACACACAAGGCACACATATATACATACATACACAGCACACAAATACTGCACACACCCACACACACATACACACACACACACACACACACACACACACACACACACACACACACACAATCTCACACATTAAATCAGCTTGTTTGCTGATCCAGAAAGGTGATGACTAGTTATTGACAGCTCAATGGGTATCTGACATTGTTTTAAGCACTGTTTAAACCTATCAGGTACTCTGTGAGGTTGGGATTATTGTCCACATTATAAGACCTGGACAGAAGGGCTGAAGAGCTGAGATAGTTTAAATAACTTGTCCAAGGTCACACAAGCTTGCAAAATCAATACTTGAGCCAGAGCTGTCTGATTTATCAGGTCATATTTCCAGGCCCACAATCTACTTCTTCCAAAACACAGACTGTTTTATCCCACTTAGAGGCTTAGCTTCACTGTCTAGAAAACCAGGCTTGGCCTCAAAGCTATCTGACATTTGAGAACAGCCCCCTGTTCTGTTTCTGGTAAATGTGCCCCTGATGAATGCTCCCTGGTCTTGGGTAAGCAAATAGCCTGAGTTCTCTAGATTGGGGTCTCTGCCTTGCATGTTCTTAATCATAAAGGTTTAGCTTGAATACAAATCTTATATTTGAAGGCTTGCTAGAGACTTTGTCAAAAGAAATTTACCTCAAAAGCAGAATTAACATAAGCCAGCCATGAAAGGTCCTTTATATTGTTTTCTAAATAAATATGCACATGCACACACACGGGATGGACAATGACTCATGAAATACATATCAGAATAAAAGACACAGTTCCCAAGATATACAGTAATTACAAAATTTTACTCAGGAAAAACTCATTTTATGACAGTTGTCCTACCATCAAAATTATTAGTAACCCATTAAATACTTAAAACCCACCTGAGTTTAAAATTTCACTGTTATCCTAACAGTGTACTACTGAAGAAAATCAAATTAACTGCCTGGTGGTGGTGGCTCATGCCTTTAATCCCAGAAATTGGGAGGCAGAGGCATGCAGATCTCTGAATTCAGGGCCAGCCTGGTCTACAGAGCGAGTTCCAGCACAGCCAGGACTACACAAAACATTAACAAATACACTGACTTTTATCCATCGTGCAAAAAGGTAAATGAAAATCTGAGAGATCAAAATATTTGAAACAAAGTCCCATAAACTAAATGAAGACAGAATTTAAAGCCAGATCGGATTGGCATTTGGTTCTTTGCAATCCTCATTCTGTTCCTGGTGTGAGCAAGGCTATTTTTTGCACCTCTCAAACATCTGCCTGTCTTCCAGCCAATGGACTATCTTTCCCAGGGTGCATGTGATATTCCAATTCAATATGAAATGCACCAAAATAACGTGCATCTGAGAAAATGAGAACGAAAATACTGAAAACAAGGCAGGGAACTCTGGAAACCTAGTAAACATTTTCTTTCTAAAAGTACTCATGAAAGAGACACTGCAGTTACACAAGCAAAGATAGGAATATCATATTTGGAGCGGACCTCGCATTATTTTTCTAGGTTTATTTTCTATAGCATCCTTAGGTTGGGCTAGAGGCCCCACTCCAAATCATAGTTGCGAAGATGGAGCTGGTGAGAAGCTAGGAGGGAGACTGACTTTCAATGGAGCCAGTCACATGTAATTCAGATCGATGAATGCTGGGGTAATCGACCAGCATTAGTATACTTACTAGTATGGAGTATTTAACTAGTACTGTTTAGTCAACCACGCAGAGATGAACATTGATAGATGAAGGAAAAATACCTGTCCACTTGTAAGAAAGAACTTTGACAAGCATCATACTTTAGACCAAAATCATTTCCTTTTTGTTCTTCTGTTTATTTTTTCTTCACTGCAAGGAAATAGCCAAAAAAAAGGTGACTTTCCGGACGGAAGTGTTTATTCTGGTTCCTGGCTTGTGAAGAGAGAGAAACCACGGTGGTGAGAAGGTGCGGTGGCAAGAGTACTCCAGCTGTGGTGGCAGAAGCAGGGAGCAGTGTGCCACAGTGAGCGGGCAGTAGGGAGCAGAGACGATACTGCTCAGTCCATCTCAATCTAATTCAGTCCAGGACCCCAGCCCATGCTATGGTGCCATATTCAAGGGGGGTCCTCCCTCTTCAACTGAGGCTTTCAGGAAACATTGAGAGTTCTGTCTCCTCTGTTATCACAAACCCAAATATGTTGACAATGAAGATTAAACATCACCTTAGCTTAGGTTAGACAAGAACATGATAGCTTTCAGGAAAACGCCTACCATCATTCCATATGTTTAGATTTGCATAATGGGAACGAGAAACACAATACCCAATCTAAAGATACCATGATTTGCCCATTAGAGTAACTGGGAATGAGAATGAGTTTCCATCAGAAAAAAAAAAAAGCAATACATTTAGTGTTTTTAAATATCACAATTGAATATATATTCAAAATAATTTCTAGAAATGTTCCTTCCTTTATTCAAACAGAGACTCTCACACCAAAGAGTACTCAATAGGTCATAGAACTGATTCTAGGGTTCTCGTACTGTATACTGTCTGTCTCTTAACTGGGCAATGTAGGGTTGAACTACAGCTGTCATTTTCAGGCTCCTCAAGCTTTGACAAGTTCCGGTGCTTCTGACTCTAAATCTATGCATCCTATTTTGTCTTATTATAATTTATTTGAAAATGTTTATTCAGATTTATAGAGAGACATAATCTTAAGGATGTCTAGATGAAAGCATCATTCATCTAAACAGAGTGGCAGTGTTTGAAAATACCAGAAACTTAAAAAAAAAATTCTCAGGACAGGCAGCAGTGGCGCATGCCTTTAAACCTAGCACTCAGAAGGCAAAGGCAGGTGCATCTTTGTCAGTTCCAGACCAGCCTGGTCTACAGATTGAGATCCAGGACAGGTACCAAAGCTACATAGAGAAACCATGTCTCAAAAATAAAATAAAATAAAATAAAATCAAAAAACCAAAAAACAAACCAACAAACAAACAAAAAAAAACCAAAAAGAAAAAATTCTCTAAAAATTTCATAAATGTATATTGTGAAACATACTCTTAACCACTCCCATTTTCCACAGACAAGTTCCCCATACTGCCAACACAACTCACTCCCAACTTCATGCCCTTTAAATTAAATAATTCCCAAAGACAAATGAGTGCTGCCCATGTATGCGTGGGTATGGCATCATAGAACAGAACCTTAGTTAAATAAATATGTCTTAGGTACCCAGTGGTAGTTTTGAGGGATGGGGCTATGATGACCCACAACTTGAATCTCAGTAATCTGAGAGAATAAGGCAGAAAGATCATGTATTTGAGACTAGGCTGTGATAAATAGCTGAGACCTTGACTAAAAACAAAAATGAGGAGAAAAATGATCATTCTGCGGGTTTGGCTTTTATCTTATGGTGAAATATTTGCCAACTGCCCTATTTGCTACTCTGTTGCTATGGCAAAACATTGGAGCAGAGGTGGGTTATATGACTTATAGATTACAGTCTACTCTCAAGGGAAGCCAAGCGAGGAACCTGGAGGTAGGAGCAGAAGCAGAAACCAATGGAGGAAAGCTGCTTACTGGCTTGCTCCTAAAGATGTGTTCAGTTACTTTTTTTATAATGACCAGTCCTCCCTGCCTAGGGATGTCACCATACAAAGTTGACTCCTACATTAATTTGTAGCTAAGAAAATGCCTCACAGACATGCTCACAGGCTGATGTGATGGGGGCAAATTCTCAGCTGCGGTTCCTTCTTCCCAGGTTATGTGAAATTGACACTAAAGGTAATTATGGTGCCTACCATGGGCAAAGCTCTTGGTCAATTACCATAATGGGGATTCAAATATGCAGGAATACTTCTATGGAACTTAAGTTTAGCTTTTCAAAACAGGCCATTTCTAAAATGATTTTTAAATTCCCACACCTAGACTATTCTTAGTCTTAAAACTAAAGTCATATCACCCTATTTACACATATAAGAAATTACTTTTCAAAGCATGTTTTCATTCTATTGACAATTTTCCATATAAATTTAAACATCATCTATATTCATTACATTTCTCATTACTGGAACAAAACACCTGACAGGGATGTTTATTTGACTCACATTTTCAGGAGAACAGTCTGTCATGGCAGTGACAGTATGGTGACTGAACCATGTGGATGATACTTGCTATATTTTGGAAAGTCAGAATTAGAAAGCAAGGCTTATCCAAGATCTTAAAGGTTTCTAGTGAACTCCAACAACAGCACTTCCTGTGGCAAAATTCTCATCATCTTCTAAAACAGTGCTACAGACTAGGGATGAAGAGTTCAAACACATATATGCATTGGGACATCTACATCCAATTCAAAATATCTTCTGAATGTCTTTGAAATTATAATATAATTATATCCTCCCTTCCTTTTTCTTCCTTGATCCCATGACCCCACACCTTGCCATCTTTCAAATCCACAGTCTCTTTTTCTTTATTCTTAAATATATAAATTTAACTTGCTCTGTCTGTGTATGTCAGAATATAGATGATGTATATGATGTATATGATCTTAAGGCTGACTGCTTGGTATTGGATAACCAATTGATGGGGATTCCCAGAGGAAGAATATTTCTCCAGCTCTCAGCATTCCTCAGTTGCCTATTGCTCCTTGTCTAGAGTTGAGGCCTCCTGAGCTTTTTCCCTTCCTTGTTGGGAAGTCTGCTGGTGTCATCCTTGTTCAGGTCTTATTCAGGAGTCATACTGATAAGAATTGATGGGGAAAAATTCTCTCTGCAATAGATGGAGATCATTACAGAAAACTATAACTGATCAAAATGCAGAGAATAAGAAATTTTGTGGTGCCCAGTCCCACTGATACTTATGCACCACAATTTCTTCCTAAGGATGAGGAGTCATTTCAGAGGGTTCAGAAAGATTGTGAGATCCTGAGGCATAGTCTGCTATGAGACTGTATCCCCTAGAAATCTTGAAATATTTTAAATTACATTTAAGAATCTAATACTCTAAATACTTTAATAGGTGCACTGAGAAACTTTAATAATCAAGTTATATCAGAATCTAATACATTTAAACTGTGATGTGAAGAAATGCAAAATTTATAAATTAAGTGCTCTGATAATGTTTACAGGATTATTAAAACTCAGCTGACAATCACAGTTCTAATGTAATTATTCAAATTACCAAATCTAAAATGGAATCATAGCATAATCTACTTTCTAAGAGTCTAATATTCTAAAACATTGCAATTACAAGTATTTTTAATTCCGGGTACTATAAATATTAGCACAATGAATTCAAAGCCTCCCATGCTTCATGATAAAACTTTCTAAGAGACTGATAAATGATTGCTCCCAAAAATATTTATTTTTGATCATCTGTAGCCCTCCCTCAATCCTAGAGTTGGTTTCTCAGTGCTCTAAAACTCACGAAGGGTCAGAAATTCAGCTAAGACTTTGTCTGCCCTCTTAACAGCTGCCTTCAGAGAATACCCTAAACACTATAGTTTTCTTGTCAAACATGCCATAATTCTAAGAATTCAATGTCCAATACCTGAAATTCTATGTTTAAAGTTAATCCCCCCTATCTGATTGCACATTTCTCTGGCCCTCAGGCTGTATTTCCATTCTACATCCACGAAAACAATCCACATGCATTTTCACATTATTTTAAATGCTTAAATTTGACATGTCCCGTAGATTATGGTTATCACAAGTGGCTCCATGATACTATTTGGACACAACTTCTAAGATCATCTCCCTGCTGTCATTTAGACGTAGTCACTCCAAAGGACCATGCACCAAAGACCCAATTTCCAGCTGGTGGTGCCATTGAGAGGTAAATGAATCACGGGAGTTCAAACTTCATTAGTTGTTCAATCCATTAATGAGCTCATATTGAATGAGTTATTAGAAGGAAGGGGCCTGCTTGGTCCCTACAGATGGGTCGTCATTGTCCCTGGCTCCTTCTTGTCTTTCTCTTTGCTCCCTACCCTCCTTGTGACAAACTGCTTGATTCCACATCTTACTATTATGACTTGGTCTGACTTCAGTCAGGTAGGCCTAGCCACTGACTAAGTCCTCCAAAACCATGGGTTCAAATGCATTTTGCCTCTTCTGAGTTGGCTATTTCCTTCATAATATGAAGCTGATCAACACAAGCCCAGGCTCTCTTCTTACGGGCTGGTGTGAGGCACCCTTTGCATTATCAAGTCGGTCACATTTTAGCCACTGCTTTGATTTCCAATCTCCCCCAGAAAGGAAAGAAAAAAGCAGCTAGAAATTACTTGTAAGAACAGACATCTTTTGATAGTGATATAAAGTTATACTGCTGCTCCTTTTATTGTTTCAAAAGCAAATAAATAAATAAATAAACCTCTAGTATTTACTTTAGATGTGAATCATAATTAAGTCTTCATAGAATTCTTGCATAAATCATTTCAGAATCCTTAGGACATATCTAAACAATGGTACAGATTTACTAATCAGTGGTCATATATGAAACAGCACAAGAATTTGAAGAAATCATCATATAAACAAGGTTTTTATACCCTTAATTCAGAGAACTAATCCCCTTCAGAAATACAGCATCCCAAACTCTATAATTCTTCCAGTTTAAAGACATTTAATATAATTTTTTGTAAGTTTAGTACTGACTAATGAAAAATAGTGAAGAAAAACAACACACACACAACACACACACACACACACACACACACACACACACACACACACACGCACACACACAACACCCTGAATGACATACCAAAGACAGATTCCCACTCCCTCATCAGTAAAAGACAGAAGCAATACCCTGCATCTTCTATTTGCAAGAAGAAAATTACTCTAAAATCATAAACCACATTCTATTTGTCTGGGTTTGTTTGTTGGACTTTGGTCAGGGGAGATCTGCCATGTCCCTTTACAGGCACCTCATTTGCCTTAGACTCTGTCAGTAAGAGGTGCATGGTTGGTAACTAAGGAAGCTGTGGCAATGGAACTGGCCTCACAGATATAACAGGGATGAGGTGACTGTCAGTGAAAATCCTCTACAAAATTCACCATGATTTAGAACAAGAAAACAACAACACACAAAGAAGAAGAGGAAAGATAAAGATGAAAACTGAAATGATAATTTTAATTTATTCTGGAGAATATTTTCTTGTTTTAAAAAAGAGCAACAAGCAAATGTCCTGTATGCCCAAATACAAACTTTAGAAGGAGACTGTTCTGTGTGCTGTTACTACAAAATTATTTCTTAATTAAAACTTGTTTTAAAATTATTTCCTTTAGCTTCAGATTTTATGACTGAGACAAAAATATTTTCATCTGAAGCACTTGGGAGATAATAATTGATACTTCTAAAAGTCTAAAAGAGATCCACAATTCTTTTTTTTTTTTTTTTTTTTTTTTTTTTCTTTTTGTTAGTTTGCTTTTGCTCACTTGTAGAGCTGTCGAATACAAAGATGCTTCTTCCGAGTCTATTAAAGCGTCCCACCCCCTACACAATTCTTATGAGTAGAGTTTGCTATATTCTCACTAAAATGATACCACATCTATTTCCATAGCAAAACTCATGAGAATAACTAGATTTAATGTACTGTTAGCTCTATATGATATCACTAACGCCAGCAGGCTTTTTAATAATTGTTGCAATTCTTACTTTCCCACATCAATTGATTTAGAATTTCTTAAATCAAGAATTGTAGTGTCTCATCCCACACTTACAAACTTTCTCTCCTTAGCATTTAAAAATGCAAGATGCAAAAGTGAATTATGTTCTAAATAAAGTCAAAGTTAGAGAGCGCACTGTAAGCTCCTCCACAAGAACCTCCAAGGGCTAGGTTCCATCCACAGGACACTCTAACTGCCCTAACTGTTGAACCCTACCCCCATCCTACAAAGTAAAATCTCTGGAGATGAAATCCCTCTAATCTCCACCCTGGAAAGCTCCACCATGAAAAGTTCTACCTGCTTCCCCGAAAAACTATATATAAGCCCTGTATCCTGTTTAGTTTTCAACTGTTTCTCGCCAAACAGATCCAACCACTCTCCTGTTTTTTTTTTTTTTTTTTTTTTTTTTTTTTTTTTTTTTTTCCTTCCCAACAAATCTCTTGTGTGGGGTTTGTTGTGCTTTGTTACATGGAATAATGAAAATCAAAGTCATCATGAGTGTAACCTAAATGAAGAAGCTTCACTTGTATAAATTGGGGCATGTGATTAACTACCAAAGAAAAATCACTTAATTGACATGAAGCCATGAAGTTGTAAAATAGTACCTCTTATATATTTTTTATATTTTTCATTAGTCTTGAGGCCTCTAAGCACTTATTGTTTACTAAGCAACTAAAATTATATTAGCATTACAGATGAAGCTGAGCATAGTGGTACGAGCCTTTGAAAATCAGTACTCAGGAGTCTGAAGCAGAAGTATTATGATGTGAGACCATCGAAGACTATATAGTTAGAACCTATCTCCAACAAAAACAATAATAAATGAAGGAATCAACCTTTGCTTAACTATTTTTAATATTTTTTAAATAGAGTTGAGTGTGCTGATATGATTGTTTCAGTTGAGTGGAGGATGACCGATACTTATATAAACTACCATAACTTCCTTTGCAAATTCAGCAGTTAAGAGTTTTCTTCTCATATGGTCCCATCATAGACTAAAGAAGAACATTAAGAAGATGTAAAATGGAATGTTACACACGCTTTGGAAACCAATACTATATCCTGAAGTAACTTAATGAAGCAAATGAACGTTCCTAGACAAAATCAGACATCCTTTTACTCAACTTTTAGTATCACTAACCCACTCATGTTAGGCTCCCTCCACTGGATCAGAGCAGATAATGCAGAATGCCAATTCTTGTAAATAAACATTTCATATCAAAAGGAGTTTGTCATCAAATCTTTTTGTAAAGAAAGCAACCAAGGAGGATAAATCTGATAGCTTTGAGAGTGGGCACTAGAAATTATGTAAATATCCAATTCCATAATACAAGAACTTAAGCTCCTAATACATTACAGAACTATTGGTTGTCATGATACATGACATGTGAGGCATGAACATTTAATACCTCTAGATATCTCACATTGAATTTGTCAGCATCCAGTGCTTGTCTGTTTGTTTCAAACTTTGTACCTGTGGAACATGGTGGAACATTCTTAAGAAGGGCCTCAAGGATTAATTGTCCTAAGCACTGGAAAATTGCCTTGGCCTTGAAAGTGGCTGAAGATCTAAAGTGATCAGACAGGGCAGTCATCTGTCTGGCAAAACTAATTGAGATTTTAGAATCTTTCTTCATGTGTAATTGGGAAAATTAAAAAAAAAAATCACATGATTTCAATGCAAGTAAGAAAAGGAGATTTGATACTTG